>NC_056735.1:1475382505-1475387505 GCF_019279795.1 Protopterus annectens
TAGTAAAGGATTTTGCAGCTTGGACAGCGTTATCCTTTAGCATGGGGGCTTTGAAACTTTCCGCCTCGGTCTTAAGTAACGTGAAGTTTGCTTTTGAAAATTTTTTCACGGTGGTTTCTTTGACCGGGGATGGTGGCGGAATGTGGATATCCAGAGTGATTAGTTTATGGTCAGATATAACCAGCGAGGGGCTGACCTTCAGTATGGAACACCGGTCACCCATGTTGGTGATGACCAGGTCCAATATGTTGTCACCTCTGATGGGGGTGTTGACCAGTTGATCCAGGGTGTTTGAGTTTATAAATTCTAGGAAATATTGGGCAAGGGAGCTCGTACTTGAGTAGTTCTCCCAATTAATGTTTGGGTAATTGAAATCACCCGATATCAGGGTGTTTGGTAGGGCCTTTATGTTTCCCAGTGTTTCCAGTAATGTGGAGTGGGGGTCCTGGGACATGGTGGGTGATCTGTAGCAAGCTATAATTTGAATAGCAGTTTTTCCCATTGTTAGTTGCATGTGGATGATCTCTGAAGCATCATGCTGTGCGACTAACCTGGAGGTGTGGGTATCCTTGATGAATATGGATACTCCCCCGCCTTTTGTATTTCGGTCCGGGTTTTGTGGCCAAAATGTATGGTATGAGTTGTAGCCTGGTAGTGCTGGGGTGCTCTCTGGAGCCTTAAACCAGGTTTCTGTTACTGCACATATATCGATTTTCTCCATACTGAGGAGTGCCTCGAGTGCATGCATTTTGAGGTTTAGACTTCTGGCATTGAGCAGCATTACCCTCAGTTTTTTGTTACTTGTGCTATTTATGGCTTTTTGTCTTTTGAGCCTTGCCTAAAAAAGGCACTATGGGGGTGGCAAGAGCCTTGGCCAGTATTCGAAAGCCTAAGGGTGACAGGTGCAAGCCATCTCTAGCAAAGCAGTGTGGCTTGTCGAGAATGTCATCCCAGGCTGACAGACACTGGATCCCCTTTGAATGACACCAGAAGCTTAGCCAGTTGTTGAGATTGATAATTTTTTCCCTATACCGTAGTATCATTCTTGGTGAGGGCAGGATGCTACTCAGGGTCAAGGTCATACCGGCCTGGGCTACATGATCATTGAGCTCCTCCATGTCTCTTTTCATGCAGTCCAGGGAGGTACGGCTCAGGTCATTCACACCAACACTTTAAAAATGCAAAAAATAAATCATTAATGCTGTTTTTTGTAGGAGGCAAGCTCCACTTTACCCCCCAACACCACATACTTATGTATACCAACTCAGGCACGAGCTCTCAGCTCCATTAGACAAAGAAGCAAAAAAGTATCCTGCTACCCAAAGGTCCAAGCCAAGAAATTGCCAGGAATCCAAAACAAAACACAAGGCAGGACCACCAGGCTTAAAAATAGTCAAATTTATTATAAAATCAACGTTTAAGCGCTTTCACATGTAAAAACATGCTTCATCAGATCTCAAAAAGCAAAAAACAATCAGTTTAATTTAAACAAGTTTAAAATGGTGTTAGCCAATCAGGTTTGTGCAAAAAGATTCAATTAATTAATTGATTTGCTCCATTAGACACTGTATTCAAACAAAGCCTGAGCACCGGCTTCATCCCAGCTGAAAGGAGGACAGCCACTGTCATCCCTGTACACAAAGGTGGAGCGTCCACAGACACAGGCAATTATAGGCCCATCAGCCTGACTAACCTGATCTGCAAGGCTATGGAATGCATTATTATGGACCTTATAAACAAGGACATTGGCACCCTCCAAACACTTGACCCCACACAGTTTGGTTTTGTCAAAGGGAGATCATGTCTGTTAAACTTGGTCAACTTCTTTGAAACAGTCACCAAAGCCATGGACAAGGGGAAGATGGTGCACACCACCTACCTTGACCTAGCCAAAGCCTTTGACACTATTCCCCACTTGGGCATAATAGATAAACTCTCCCAGCTAGGCATCAACCAGTATGTTACCAGATGAGTAGTTAACTGACTGACTGATAGAATCCACTCAGTCAAAGTAGGAGAAACCACCTCTAGTAGTAGACCCATAACAAGCGATGTACCCTGAGGATCGGTCTTGAGGCCTCTGCTGTTTGGGATATACTTTTCTGAGGTGCAAACCAAAACCAGTAATCTGTGGCTGACCAAGTTTGCAGATGACTGCAAGCTGGGTGCTGTCTTAAATTCTCCTAGTGATGTGAACATCCTCCAAGAGGGCCTTACCCAAACTAATGACTGGTGCCAGAAGCATGGCCTTAAACTGAATGCCAAGAAATGCATCATTATTCCCTTTGGGGAAAATGTTATCCCTGCTAATTATCACATTAATAACAATGTACTAAGCATGCAGTCAGTCGTGAGGGACTTGGGCACCCAGGTTCATAGCAACCTGACTTTTGACCACCACGTTGCCTCCATTTGTATGGAAGGATTTCTACATGGCCCACCTCATAAATAAGGGTATTTCATCCAGGAACAAGGAGATCATAACATTATCAAACCCATTATCGAGTACAATGCCCCCTTCTGCATGTATCTTGCCAAGCACATGCAGCAGTTGGAGAGACCACAGAGGTTCCTGACCAAGAAAATCCAGGGTCTCAAGAACCTAAATATACAGATAGGCTAAAAGCCCTGTCCCTCTACTCAGTCTCATACAGACTGCTCAGAGGTGACCTGTGTCTGGCATACAAGGCCATTTCAGACCCAGCCTTGATACAGTTGCTGCATATTCGTAAGACAAACTCCACTCGCGCAACCCGCACGCAAGGCCTTAACCTGTTCTTTGACATTACTAGAACTTGTTGGTGGGATAGATTTGTGTCCCAGAGACTCCCCGTCTGTGGAATAGACTCCCTCACCATGTCAAGCAGAGTACCTCTCTAGCCTCTTTAAGAGGAATCTGGATGACTGGATGGGAAACAGAAAATATACTCCCGGGATCCCACCTGTGACCATGCTGGAGTTTTCACTGTGTGATACCTTAAACCTCCTGTAATGAAGGCCCGTGAGATATATGAAAACTCTAGCTTGGCCGGGTTTTTCTTACAGTTTGTACTGAATGGCTTGTCTGTGTGACCTTTTTACACCCTTTGGTTAGGAAGTTACTTAGGATATTTTGCAGACACCTTAATGTTTACGGGCATCTACTGAGTTTAAAGACCGTGTGTTTTGGAAGTATAGCCAAGCAATACACTTACTCTGTGCTGATGAGGTCAATAAAAAGGGCAAAAAATGCATGTTCTCAGCTAGTGGGGTTTTATTGGCCTGAATGTATCCATAAAGACTTTAAAGGTAAAGAGTCATGGGCATACGGAATCCATGTAGCTGAAAGACTTGATTACCTTAAGGGGTCATTTGCATATATCCCATGGGCCTCCATTATAAGAGATTTAAGGTATTACACAGTGAACACACACACACACATATATATATATATATATATATATATATATATATATATATATATATATATATATATATATATATATATATATATATATATATATATATACACATGTATAGGAGTATGTATATTGAGAGAAAAAGTACTGTGATGGCTGAATCACTCTGCAAATTGTGGGACTGAGAGATTCTTTTCCCAGAGTTATCTTACATCTGCAAAATTTTGGAAAGCATATGATCAGGACAAGTAAATATTGACTTGGCTTATTTTTTGTACTTTAGAATAGTCAGTAAAGCAGAAGTTGTTTTTTTCTGGAGCTCACTTGCTTTTTCTGTTACTCAGTAGATGTGGGTAGTTTTGTTGCTACTTCCTAAACAATGCCACAAACGTCTATCCAAAGTTCTTTAGACAGTCCCTCTGTCAGGTTTATTTCCTTAAATCTGTTCCTTATCTCCCATATAATCTTCAAAAGAATTATTGCTGCAATCATATCAAGCTGGATTGGAGGCTTTGCAGGTATTTGTAATTTTACAATTTCTGATAATACAGAAGTATTCCATTTCTGATTGCAAAGTATATAATCAATATGATTGTGGTATTGACCACCTGGTGATATCTACTGTCTAAACCTGACTCCTACATTGCTGAAGAAAGAGTGTCTGGCATGATGAGAGAATTGTCTTGGCAGAAGTTTACGAGTTTGTTTCACTAATTATTGTGGTTGTTATTTGACACACTTGACGACTTTAGTATTCTTTTGGTGTTATATCCAGAATGTGCTGCAGATACTGACAAAATGTTTCAGCTTCCTCCTCTTCAAAATGTAAATAAATAGTTTAAAAAAACTATAGCCGGAACATAACCTTGTGCTACTGTAATGTTGAATGGTTTGCCTTGGTGTCTAATCAAGGTCTTTATATCTTATTTGGGTTGTAACCGAGCACTGTATTTGACATTGTCTTATTGAATCTAAGGGCTACTCCATTTCTTCTACAAAATTTTTGCTCATGGTAGAAGTTATAGTTATCTTCTGATGTAACATTATCCATTCCAGCCCATTTAATAGAGCAATTTAGAACATGTTGAGATACTGTCTTGTCTTATCTTTAACCACATCAAGTTTGCTTTGGTCCATAGCTCTTACATTTTAAGCTGCAGTTTCTTTTTTTTTTTTTTTTTTGCAGTATTGGATGCCCCTTTAATCCATGAGCAGTGTAGTAAATGGATATCCATTTGGATTTGCTCTAAAAACATTGTAATCGTTAATACTCCTCATAATTGTCCTCCATTCTTTCCTGGTAATATGCTGGTCACTTTTAGTCCTGGGATCTCATCTTCTGGTTTCATCTCAAACATGTTTCTCTTTTTTGTCTATAGCAATTTCTAAAAAAATGGTGTGGATTGCAATCACCTTCTTCACCATGACAAGTTAATAGTATTTATTCATTTAATTGTCTTTGTTTACCAGGAAAGTATGACTGGGATAGAACCTTTTTTCATTGGTAGCCCAGGTGGAAAAACTCCACATTTAACACCTGTTTTGACATATGCATAAAATACAATTACTTGATATCAGATGGAATGCACAATATAGGTAAGT
>NC_056735.1:1475392505-1475508731 GCF_019279795.1 Protopterus annectens
GGCATGTGACAAAATGTCCATCTCATGGCCTTTACTGGAGAGGTCAAAAAAGTTGATGCAAGAATGGTTAAGGAGAAGTGAATTGAAACCAGAAGATGAAAGGCTAATAATGGTGGGCCAGGATAGTGGACTTTGTACATGGTGGTTTATAAAATCCACTGAAAAGGTGAGAGAAACAGACAAGTGCAAGAAACAGTTACATATCTTGTTGCTGGGCATGATAAATTCATGGCAGAGGGCCTATATAACGAAAGGCACAATAATGTGGTAAGACAACATTGGGGAGTGTGCAAAAAATTAGAGTATAGCAGTAGCTTTTAAGCAGTAGAAACATGAACCATAAAGCCTTATAGAAAACAGTGAAGTGTATATCACCAGAGCACTAAAACCAGCTCTTTTCTGAAATACTAAAAGATCTGATGCATCTGTTCCTCCCAAATAACTCTAAGTGCCTGGTTTTGCTCTTGTATAGCACTTTTAATTGTATTTGTATTCTACAGTCTGTTTGAATTGTCTGGACTGTTTTTTGTCACATTTTACTGTAAAATGTACTAGTTCAGCTGTAGCATAGCCCATTTCCAGGTTTGCTGTTTCTGGGTCTGTATTGTAACTTCTGAACATCAAATTCAAGTCATCTTTGTTGGAGAGGGCCCTTCTGCACCTTCTTGGGAAGAGAGTGCTGTCTTGGTCCCATCTAATCGAGGGTGACTGGACTACAGCTCAGAGACTGTTGTTATTGGCTAGTCTGAGTTAAAAGGGTTATTTCTGGTTTTATTTAAGCCCTGCATTTGTGCTTGCTTGCGTGTAGTGCACCGTCTCGCACTGCCGTCTGTGATTATAGATGTAAATATTTTGCTTGTTAAAATTTCCCTTAGCACTTTGCTAAGGGCCTCTAGAGGTTTTCCATGGCCCTGCTCTACTGTCAGGTGGAACACTAAGCCTAGCCTCAGAGGTACCAACACACCTGTCACACACTAGTCATTCCTAAGTATGATCTCCTTTCCTGACATTATACATTTACCTAACACTATAGATGGACAATTTTCCACAGTTTCCCAGCCAGCTTGGTTGACATGAGCATCCTGAGGCAGTGTAGTAACTGCCTCATGTTCATGGACAACCCTCTACTCTTACTCACACAAACTCAACATGTGAGAGATGCAACTATATTAATAACTGTGAATCCATGTTCTCTCACACACCAATTAGTACATATGACAATGAGCAGGTTGTCAGCATGCACACCTCACCTCCTACTCCACCCAAACCGACATCATACATACCTACATATGTGGAGAGTCTCACCAGAAACATACCTAAACACCAGAGACCTCCCAAACACAAACACAAGCACGGTGTGCATAATACTTATTGCCGAACATATAATAATACCGGTTTCTTGCCTGTCAAGCCCTTAAGGCAAAACACAAAACCAAACATATTAGTCACAGCTGATTCCATTGTGAGACACACAGATGTCCATCTCACCAGGCTGGATAAAGAGAATGTCACAGTCAGCTGTCTGTCAGGTGCCAGGATCTGCCATATCACACATGCATTCAAGTCTCTCAAAAACAGGTACTGTTATGACTGTCATAGTCCATGTTGGTGTGAATGACTTGAGATGTACCTCTGTGGACTATATGAAGAGAGGCATGACTGAGCTCTTGGACTATGTGTCTCAGGCAGGTATGTCCCTAGCCTTAAGCAGCATTTTACCTATACTTAGAATGATGCCTCAATACAAACAAAAAAATGATTGACTGTAATAATTGACTTAGTTTCTATTGTCATTGTAAGGGGATTCAGTATCTGAAGCTGTTGCTCAAGATATAAAAAGGAATGATTCAGTATTATTTTATACTTGTCTGATGAAGCGTGCATTTTGGTGGCACGCGAAAGCGCTTACTTTTCCTGGTTTTTAAAAGAATTAAAGCTTCTACAAATATTCGTGGTGTTTGGTCTACCTCTATTTTTTACTATTGCTGGCTGTTTGTGATAGACCAACTTCAAGGGACAGGTGTGCCTTTTTGCTTGGATATTTTTGTTTGTTTGCTTGGCTTTCACCGGTTCCTACACGATGGAAAATCCTACTGTTGAACTCGATTACTATCCAGAAAGAAATACCTTTAATTTAAAATGGACTCAACTGATGGAACAGAAATCTAATCCGCTGTTAGATATGGATATGTCCACACAAGTAAATACAATTGAAACAGGTACTGTGAACTTGCTTAATGACTTTTATCCACTATACAAAGAACTTGAAAATGACTTATATAAATTATTTAGACTGATGTGGCAACGTCGCCACTTAGAGGCATGCCTTCACCACAAAGTAGTACCTAGGGGAATGAGGGTACTTTGCATGCCCTCGTACGGCAACAACCACCCTTTGTTACTAAAGAACTGGCAAAAGCTAAATATAGAACTTGGCTATAAGTATATCCAATTAATCATTGACTATTTCCAACCCATTGAAAATGAGCTAATATCAAAAACTGAGTCTCTATATAAAGATTTAAATAAGAGATTCAAAGGTGAAATATTCATGAATAAAATTGAAAATTTAAATCAATCAAGTCAGTGCCTATGGTGAACGCCTACAATTACTAAAATTACGCAAATTACAGAGAGATATTTCAGATTTCTCCAATGGCCAGGTATTTGTATGGCCACGTTACAACCAGAGGGAAGGACAGCAACGAGCCGAAGTGGCTGAAAGAGAATCCAGAGGATTGGTACATGAAAATGAAGAACCTATTTCGTTAACAGATCCAGTGTTATCCGGTGAAGCTAATATGGCCAGCACATCAAATACCTCAAGAACTGTGATAGATGTCAGCACACCACCACCCAATCAGCAAGCTTTATTTAATCCACATGGGTTAGGTGCTAAACCGAAGCTACAGCAATCGAATCTTGACGCTTTTTTACCCTTACCTGTGCGTCAACGCAGAGAGTCCAGAGGGAGGTCGACGAGTCACGGAAGACGGAAAAGAAACACATCGGGAGAACCGACGAACAAAAGGGGTCGAAGAAGAGACTAAATGATTTAGTTTTCAATTTGTCGGATAGAACTCTGACTGAAACGGATTACCAGCTTTTAAACAGAGGCTTGAGCTTCATTCCAGCTCAGGCCAGTAATGTCTCTACTTTGTTAACTGAATTGCGCTGCTTTACTCGCAATATAGCTTTGGCATTGTTTTTCAAAAAATCTAATAATAATAGTAATAGTTTGACTGAGGGAATGAGCACTTTTGAATGTTATAAAAAGAAAAGTATTTTTTCACCAGCTGCACATCCGTATATAGAATGCTTTTTAAAAATCTGCGAAAATGATTTATATAAACATTACAATAATAATTTTGTTATAGGCGCCAAGAAGTTGTTTCATAATGTTTCTAAAGAAGAAAGATTAGCTCTGAACACTTTATCTAATGATAGAACAGTGACTATTAGGCCGGCAGACAAGGGAGGGGGAATTGTCATCCTTAACAAAAGAGATTATATTGAATACATGGTTACACTTTTGAATGATGACCTTACATATAAAGAGATAGATAGGAAAACAGTTGATAAGCTAATATATGAAGTACATCATGAACTGTATGATATGATGGTAACTAGGCAAATCAGTCATGATTTTTACTTGTTTCTACTTATTGAACACCCACTGATACCCTACATCAAGGGGCTACCCAAAATGCACAAGGGTACCATACCACCACCCCTACGTCCGATAGTTGTAGGACACCAGTGGGTAACAGAAAATATGTCTATATTTATTGAAAGAAAGTTAAAACCTATAGTCAATAAAATTGGTACCATTCTAAAAGACTCATATCAGTTGATTGAACATCTCAGCAATATACAGGAAGAGATTTTAGAGAAACATCTATTAGTTACATTAGATGTTAAGAGTCTTTTCACGGCGATACCTAATACATTTGGCCTAGAGGCAATAAGACACATATTAAATGTTTCGAAGATTTATAATAACAGTGAACAAATTTTACTTAATGCTTTATTAGAGCTAGTACTTACCAAAAACGCCATGATGTTTAACAACTCTTATTATTTACAACAGTGGGGGGTGGCCATGGGCACCCCCTGCGCCAACTCATATGCTAATTTGGTTGTATATAAATGGGAGACCACATGTTTATTTACACATACAGCATATCACAAAGTAGTGGCGTACTTTAGGTTTGTGGATGATATACTGCTCATTTGGGATGGAACACCTGAGGAGCTTGTAGCCTTTATTAAAGATCTGGAAAAATCCACAGATTTTCTTAGATTTTCCATTGAACATTCATATTCAAGCATTAATTTCCTTGATCTTAACATCAAGAAAGAAAATACAGGGAGGCTAGTTACCTCTCTTTATAGAAAAGAGTGTTGGAAGAACACACTATTGGCATATGACAGTATGCATCCTAGATTTATTTTTTCGAACATAATTAAAGGGCAATTCACTAGAATTAACAGAATATGTCAAGACAGCAATGAACGTACTATCCATTTTGACAAACTTGAATCCCTTCTTCTAGATAGAGGATATAATCAGGATGACATATTGTATATAAAAGAAAAATTTGTTAATAATGATTGCTATAAACCGAGGGCCATGTATCAGCAATATGCTGGCAACAGACAAGAGGAAATCCAAGAATACAAACAAATAAGATGTATTATCAGTTACACTAGTGATAACAGTTACATCACTGATATCATCAGTAAGAACTGGTCAATACTAACTACTGATGATGAAATAAAAAGTTTGATAGGAAATAGAGCTACATTTACATATAAAAACATGCCAAATTTAAAAAGAATTCTATGTCATGAAAGGCTCAATGATACAATCATAAAAAAGGACACTAGGGGCACTATCCCATGTGGAGGATGTACCTCCTGTAAATGGATATCGAAAGACATGACTTTTTTACATCCTGAGCTAACACAGGAAGTTGTTATTAAATGCTCAGCAAATTGTGAAGATACCAACATTATTTATCTAGCCACTTGTGGGTCATGCCCTGCATTCTATGTGGGCATGACAACTAGGAGGCTCAGGGACAGGATACAAGAACATCTGTATGCAATAAAGAAGAAAGATAGTAAGAATGCACTTTTTAAACATATTTCTGAACACCCAGACCATACTTTTGTCTTTAAAGTATTACAGAAAAGAGTGCCCAATATAAGAAAAGGTGACAACTTTAATGATTTAGAACATCTAGAGCTAGACTGGATATTCAGAATTAGAGCACACAAGTACCCTGGTCTCAATAGCTATGTTAGTATTAGATCACACTTAAAAAATAGGAAATATCATTAATAGGTACACCCTATAGTGTCCCAAAGTGAATTCCTGATTATAAGATATGAATTATTAGGATGTTGCTATATATATTTTGTTAAAGCTATCATATACTTTCATATATATTTTTTTCTATATATATTTTTTATATATATTTTTTTATATATATTTTTTACATATATTTTTCTATAAATATATCTCTATTGCAGAAGGTTATGTCCTTCTGGTTTATATATTTATATAGTGTTTCTACTACACAGTTTTTATGGTCTTTGTTATATAGTTGACTGGTGATTCTAACCATATATATCTTGTATACAAGTTATGGTTTTTCATTCCGCCTCCCCTCTAGCATAGGCCTCCTAAGTAACTCTGAATTGATTATTATTATCTTTACCCTGGGTAATATAAATGGGAAGGAATGAATTCCATCTTATTCCATTATTCTATTTGTAAGGTTATTTTATCATGATTTCTGTTTTTTAAAATATGTTTAGAGACGTTTCCTATGAAATGATTTTCTGCAAATATACATTATTTTGTTATATTATGAATATCTCATTTTTGCATGATAGGACTTTTCAGTATAATATGATATACAAAGCTTTTTGAAATAATGTAATTTTGCCCTATTTAATGGGCTTGCTTTTTACATATAGTCTTTTGTATAGTTTTTTATATGATATGTTTTTCATCACCTGACTAGCCCTAAAATAATTGGTACTTCTGGCGTCTATACATATAATACACTAATGTTTTGCATTCTCATTTGTTTTAAATAATTTTTTTCATCAATATATTTTTCTGATACACATAGTAATCATATCACACCTATTCTATATATTTATACATTTATAACTTCATTGTGTGTGCCTAGCACATATATATTAAATAGATACTAATCTATCAACATTATTTCGTTTCAGTTCTATATACATTTTTAGTCTTTTTACATATTAGTATTTAGATATACATAATTTTTTAATATTTAGATATATAATGTTTATAATAGTAATATATTGTTTTCAGTATAAGGCATTATGTACAGACGCTTATATTTTTAAAGTGCTTTGAGCAGTTTGTGGTGACTTTGTCATGAATTTGGTTCCCTCATATTTATAACAGCGATCATTACTATAACTAGCGGACCATGTTATATGAAGCTGGAAGTTAAGACATATAGCCGCCAATATATTCATTTTTTAAAATGAAGGCTATCGATGAACTATATTGCAAGAATGAATATTGTGATTTTCATTGCGAGTATACATAGTGAATATGGTGTTTCAATATTCAATATAACGGGTTGCTCCAATATTCAAAATAACGGGCTAGTTTAAATAATGTGGTTTTCTTAAAAATATGTGTTTTTAAATTGTGATCTTAAAATCTACCTCAGTAAGTTTATATTGTTTTTACTGTTTTAATACTGTCTTGCCATCTTAGACAAATATACATATATACCTTTAAATAGCGTTGAATCTAAGAAACGAATGAATTAATTGATTTATTCAATGAATTGATTACTTAATTGGCTTATGAAGAATTTCTGCTCAAGATATAAAAAGGAATGATTCATTGTTATTTTATACTTGTCTGATGAAGCGTGCATTTTGGTGGCACGCGAAAGCGCTTACTTTTCCTGGTTTTTAAAAGAATTAAAGCTTCTACAAATATTCGTGGTGTTTGGTCTACCTCTATTTTTTACTCTCACCAGAAACATACCTAAACACCAGAGACCTCCCAAACACAAACACAAGCACGGTGTGCATAATACTTATTGCCGAACATATAATAATACCGGTTTCTTGCCTGTCAAGCCCTTAAGGCAAAACACAAAACCAAACATATTAGTCACAGCTGATTCCATTGTGAGACACACAGATGTCCATCTCACCAGGCTGGATAAAGAGAATGTCACAGTCAGCTGTCTGTCAGGTGCCAGGATCTGCCATATCACACATGCATTCAAGTCTCTCAAAAACAGGTACTGTTATGACTGTCATAGTCCATGTTGGTGTGAATGACTTGAGATGTACCTCTGTGGACTATATGAAGAGAGGCATGACTGAGCTCTTGGACTATGTGTCTCAGGCAGGTATGTCCCTAGCCTTAAGCAGCATTTTACCTATACTTAGAATGATGCCTCAATACAAACAAAAAATGATTGACTGTAATAATTGACTTAGTTTCTATTGTCATTGTAAGGGGATTCAGTATCTGTTAGCCTGGAATGACATGATCGACAGATGTCGATGCTCTGCCAGAGATGGTCTTCATCTATCACCCCTGGGATTTCAGCTACTGGCTAAGGCTCTTGCCAACCCCATAGTGCTTTTTTTAGGGAGTGCTGCAGTTACAAAATTCCTGAAGTAAAAACTCCATCTAAAAGCAACCTCAAAGTTATGCTGCTAAATGCTATGAGTCTTAACATGAAATTGCACTCACTGGAAGCAGTTCTCACATTAGAAGTCTTAGACATTTGTAAAGTCCTAGGGGCCTGATACAAGGCTGTGGAGAGCACCCCAGCAGTATTGGGCTCCACCTCCTTCCACATGTTCAGATCACGTACCGATATTCATTAAAGATTAATACTCCTCCAGATTGGTTAAACAGTATGATTCCCTGGAGATACTTCAGGTGCAATTAACTGTTGATCGGACATCTATTCATGTTATTGCCAACTACAGGACCCTTTCCATGAATTCAGACACCCACTCTGCCTATTTGGATCTACTTGAGTCTATCAAGATGCAGACAAATAACCTGGATTTGAGTGACTTTCCCTACCCATCCATTTACTGGGTAAATTACTCGTACTGTAACTGACTTGCCCAAAGCTTCCTTGAGTTTGTTAATTCCAGTGCCGTGGACCAGCTGGCTGACACCCCCACAAGGGATGCCAACATCCTGGATTTAGTACTTACCAATATGGGAGACCACTGCAGCACCCCCACTGTGAGGTCTTCCCTGGTGAGATCTGACCACAAATCAGTCTCATTCGAAGTAACTATCATACCTGACCCCCCCCCCCCCCCAGCAGCTACTAAATTAAAAAACTTCTCCAAAGCAGATTATAACCTCTTATGGGATGGTATAAATAGCTTCACTACACCTTCCCCTTCAGATGGAACTGGAAACTATGCCAAGTTCTACACCAATGTTTTATACAACCATCTGTATAACTGCATTGACTAAGTCATACCTGATAGGATGTTGGCAATACATATAACCCAGTATGAATTATACAGGTCATTCTGGACACATTGTGGGTGCTGACAAGAGCATTCTCGGCTAACATCAAAGTCTGAAATAACACTAATTTCATGAAGTCTAATTAGACCCTGACTAAAAAATGGAGTCTATTCCTTTTATGATATTAGAAACTCAAAAGACTTTGAGAAATTAATCTGAGAGGACAGCCTGGGCAAAAAATGTTCTTTTCTAACAACTTTAGCTTTAACAATAGTTATGTCTGACACAGTGTCCCTCTTAGCAATGGTTTGTTTACCATCTCTCAAGACAAGGTACAGGATCTTGTGAAAATTCAGAGCAACTGCAGTTTCAAGACAGCCTAACAGTACCATGCTACTACCCTACTTATTTCCCTCACATGACCTTTGTGCCTGACCCTGTGACTGTGAACATGTGGGCAATTCAAGAACCATTTTGCAGCTACTACCAGGCGCTGTCCAGGTTTAGTGGAGTGACTCTTAGCTGCTCCTAAGGTGGTTAATTTCTCATCCTTAGTCATAACAGCAGTACTGAGTTCCTTTACTTTGCATTCTTTAGTCAGCTGTGACACTAAAATATTTATCATACTCCACAGATCTCATTTATGCCTGTTTCTTAACTTCTCTGTCTAAAAAAATAAAATAGCTGATGTGTAAGGTATACTGCTATGTGCTGCGGTAGCGTTGTCGCCTCACAGTAAGACGCTGTCCGGTTCGATTCTCAGCTAGAGCATCTTCTATGTGGAGACATGCGTGAATGGGCGTACCTTCATTGAAGGTTATGCGTCAGGGCTGGTAACTCGGCACGTAAAAATCAACTACCAATCATTAGTGGACCGGAGTTCTGCTGTGGCAACCCCTAACCGGGAAAAGCCGAAAGAAACAACAACTTACATTATACCTGAAAGAGTACACATGCTCTCTAGTGACAAAACTGTTTTGCAAGCTAAAGAAGTTCACTTCACAATATATCCATTCTGCTGTAAACCAATGACATATAAAAAGGTGTATATATTGCTGTCAGTAATGCATGTATAATGAGTAAGAGGTATGGTCTCATGACCTGCACTGTTGCTACTAATTAGTATGCGATGGTCTGTGCTTCAGATCCACACCTCTGGCACCAGTTAATATATTACTAGTCTTAGGGGCATCAGGTAAATGTACACTGTTGCCTCCAGTAATAGCCAGCACTTGCCTTACCCAAATAAGGTTTCCACTATTCAGCTACAGATTACAATTATAATCACTTTGTCCCCAGGATTTTGTCAACCAGGTGCAGTGGTAGCATTGTCGCCTCACAGCAAGAGGTTCTCTTGTTCGATTCTCAGCTGGAGTGCCTTCTGTGTGGAGTTTGCATGTCCTGCCTGAGTTCGTGTGGGTTTTTTCTGGGTACTCCAGTTTCCTCCCACGTTACAAAGACGTGTCCGGAGCATTTCTCCCCAGGCCTCCACTGAAAATTGGCTTTCTTCCAAGTCGGACTTTCCCAGTAAACAAATGTTAAATAAATAAATAAAATTCTTATCAGCAATAACTGAAACTTGACCAAGATTATTTTGTATACAAACACAACATATTTTTCCAGGAAGGGTTATTGATGTCCCCACAGTACCACACTCACCAAAAATGCAGTTACTGTTAATTGATAAAATAAAGCAACCATTAACTATTTGTACGTCAGCAGTAGCTTGGGAAGTATAAAAGCTGGGCATTTATAATGCACCATGCCACTGCATATAGCTTTAAGCAAATTTATTTATTTATTTTAATCCAGATAGTATACTGATCACGATAGACCATTTGCAGACACAGCCTGGGCATACTGATAATAACTATATCACAACCCACATGGATTTAAAGTTGAATGATGAAAGCCTTTACTGGAAATAAATACAATTATCATGCAGTTCACATAGACATGCATATATTTATAACTCTGTTAATAGGGTGTGTGCCAAAATAGCACATATGTTACATTTGTGTAATGAAACACAACCCAAAAAAGCCACTGCAGCAGCAAATAAAATAAAATAAAATAAAACACGGAGTCCAAGTATTTACCGCTTTTGTTCTCTTTACTTGTAGCTTACCCTGTTTACCCTGTTTTGTACATATGTTACATTTCTAACAGAAAATACTCAAATGCATTCCTAGTTATAGCACTGGCCTGCTGAAACTGTATAATTATCCAGTGTAAATGTACTTTTAAACTGTGTAATAATGACCCAGTTATTCACATTTGGTAACTGTAGACATTTCAGCAGAAGCTTTATCTGTAATGTGCTCTACCTTAATCCAGGGTTGTGGCTGAAAAGGGCCTATTGGCAAATGCCCTTTCCCAGTTTACAAACACAAAGTAAAATAAACAAACAAATGAATAAGTAAATAATAAATAAGCAATGTACTGTGAAAAAACAGATGTACATCATCATCATCTTCTTTCGGCTGTTCCCGTTAGGGGTCGCCACAGCGGATCATCTGTTTCCATTTCTTCCTGTCCTCTGCATCTTGCTCTGTCACACCAACTACCTGTATGTCCTCTCTCACCACATCCATAAACCTTATCTTAGGCTTTCCTCTTTTCCTGCTACCTGGCAGCTTCGTCCTTAGCATCTTTTTTCCCAATATACGCAGCATCCCTCCTCAGCACATGTCCAAACCAACGTAATCTTGCCTCTCTGGCTTTGTCTCCAAACCTTCCAACTTGGGCTGACCCTCTAATATACTTATTCCTAATCCTGTCCACCCTCGTCACACCCAGTGCAAATCTTAACATCTTTAACTCTGCCACATCCAACTCAAACTCCTGCTTTTTTGTCAATGCCACTGTCTCCAACCCATATAACATAGCTGGTCTCACTACCCTCTTGTAGACCTTCCCTTTCACTCTTACAGGTACTCGTCTGTCACAAATCACTCCTGACACTCTTCTCCACCCACTCCATCCTGCCTGTACTCTCTTCTTCACCTCTCTTCCACACTCACCATTAGCTTTAAACTTTACAAGAAAAATACAAGACACGTGTTTAAATAGGCAGATGGCATAAAAAAGACTTCTAACTAATAGCTATCTGAACCTATTTAGCAGAAGATAGAGATGTGCATTGTATTTCCATCTACCTGTCATTTAGAAGTCCAAAAAGCATTTGCATAGTTCTTCAACCAAAATTATATTCAGTTCGAGGTCTGTCCAGAAATGTAATCAAATTTTACAGTCCTGTAGTAAGGTAATGTTTCTCTTGGGTGTTTTATTCACAGTACTGAAAAAGAATCCAAGGAGGTCCTTGCTTATAATCAAAATTCAATAATACTTTTAATTCTGGAAAGGATGGAGGTTAAGTCCAACAACATAATGCTTCTAGGCATTACCAATGAGATGCATAACAAATGTTTACATATTAGCAGGGAAAGTTTAGTTTCAGTTTCAATAATTTTGCACTGAAAACAGAATTACACTCAAAGAAGTTACATTTATTCCATTCTATTAATTCTGTACATTGTACATGCTGCAGGATTTACAACAGCCATAATTTTTACAAAGCTTAATATAGCTTCTCCACGCTATGCACACCTACCCATCCACATCTTATTAGAACTTAAAGGCATACAAACAAGCTATATATCAACACAAAACTGGCAATTAGAAGTGAATAGATATACAGATAGATAGATAGATAGATAGATAGATAGATAGATAGATAGATAGATAGATAGATAGATAGACAGACAGACATCTGGGCTCATATTAACCAATATTCAAAACTAATGCTGTCCAGCAAATGAATGTCCAGAAAAGGTGGCAAACCACATGAGGTTTGCAAAGTAAACCATTCACCAGCAAAGTATAGTTCAAAAGAAGTACAGTATAGACAATAACCTTAAAATTCCTACAATATATCCAAAATAATACAGTGTCCAGCAATGGATGGCCCAGGACTGAAGTACAGAAATCTACGAAAATCCATATTAGAAATATTAAAAAAGAAACAAAAAACATTGCCCACCAATGGAAAGTCCAGGGGTGAATTAAAAATCTATATTTTTGGTATTTTTATTCCACAGCCTGATAGATGTTAGAAATATTTGGCAAAAGCATTCCTCACTCTTATTATTCATTGGGAATGATGGAATGATTTGACTGTCACAGACTTGGCGTTGGGGAGCAATTTATTATGTAAACCTCATTTGGATTGGTACCTGTTCCGTACTATCAGATGTGCTGTGAAAGCTAGCAGAAAGGAAAGAAGCAGGAGTTTATCTAGCATAATATGCAAATCTCAGGGAAGGATGAACTCTATGAATGGGAGTCTTATTAGAAAGGTGCCGCAGACCTCACAGGCATTCAGTGAGGCCAAAAAGGTTTTCAGAGAGTTGTGATAGAAAGTAGAAACAGCAGACAGATGAAAATTAATGCAAGCATAACTAAGACCAGTATCACAAATCAAGACTACAGGTACATGAGGCAAAAAAGGATCCAACCCTTTTTCTAAGACCCAAACCAAGAATTGTGTCTACTTGCTCCGGTACTTTTTCCTTCCATTGGGTTTCAGGGCATCAGTAAGGATCTGGATGACACCAGTAGGATAAGCTGTTGTCTTGATCATCAAAGGAGTCGGAGAAGCCGAGTGGCTAAATAGAGAGCATGCGGGTCTCGGTGAGGTTTGATGGACAGGTGCATCAGGAGGGCTCTGAAGGGATTCAGTTTGAGAGGCTTCTCCAGAAGGTGGGGAAAAAGATAAAGGATTAGTTTCTGACACATCAGTGCAATGCAGAGTAATTCTAATGCAAAGAAGAAACAGTTGTGCCAACCTGTAAATAAAGAATACATGAACACAGAGCAAACCTTTAGAGAACCCAAAAGTGTATAACAAGCTAAAGGACCTGCACAAATCCCTGAACTGAAGAAAAATAGCATGCAGAAAGCTTTTACTGTCTGAAAATCCTAAGAAGGGAATTTATATGTAAATATGTAGAGAAAGGCAACATCAGGGTGGCAGGATAAGGAATTATACATAAGGGAGCACTGAAAGCTCTCAAGTGTTAAGAGTTGTTATGTTCAGGAGGATGCAGTATTGAGTTTTACATTTATAATACTATGCAATTATCGAGGTTGTATTTGTCGACTATGGAATAATAATATGGTGTCTGGAGTGTGTAATTTAATTACTGTAATGTTAATGCACCAGTAATGATTAAAGTTGTGAGATGCATTGTGCACTGGAAGGCTGTACTGTGTGTATGGACTTGTCACATTCTTTCTTTTGTGGTTGAGCAATTTTGGAGTTAGTACATACAAGTAAGGGAGTGTGGAGGCAAAGGGGCTTGGATTGTCACAGTTACCCTGTAAAAGTCTGAGCAGTTTCATTGGTTGTCTTTGGAATACTTGCTCCTTATAAAATAATCTGTTCTGTATGCAATAAGGTGTATATTGATTGATAAGCCACTCACTGTATAGAGTTCTTCATGTATTTTAATTAATTGAAAGTTGATGACTGGATTGTTCAGGAACTTTATAACACACACACACACACACACACACACACACACACACACACACACATACATATAATATCTATATCTATATATCAATATCTATCTATATATATATATATATATATATATATATATATATATATATATATATATATGGGTCTAGGACTATTCACTGAAAGCACATTTCACTGAAACACATTTGACTGTGCACAATTCACTGAAAGCTCAATTCACTGAAAACACAATTCACTGAAACACATTTCACTGAAAGTTATATATGGCCTTTTCCCCACTGTAGTGCGAACCTGGAGTTAATATATATATTGTAAGGTGTGTGTGGGGTGCACTGCCCCCCACATTGGGGGGTGTGGGGGGTGTAGCCCCTCACCTATTTTAAATATTTTGAACTATATACATGGATACTTGCAATTCCAATAAATTACTGTTTTCTGAACATAATATATATCCAAACTATGTGGGGGCTACACCCCCACACCCCCCAATGTGGGGGCCCCCCCCACACCCCCCTTACTATATATACTAACTCCAGGGTCACACTACAGTGGGGAAAAGGCCATATATAACTTTCAGTGAAATGTGTTTCAGTGAATTTTGTTTTCAAGTGAATTGAGCTTTCAGTGATTTGTGCACAGTCATTTGAGTTTCAGTGAAATGTGCTTTCAGTGAATAGTCCTAGACCCATATATATATATATATATATATATATATATATATATATATAATATATATAGTATATATATATATATATATATATATATATATATATATATATATATATATACACACACACACACACACACACACACACACACACTGTGTGTGTGTGTGTGTGTGTGTGTGTGTGTGTGTGTGTGTATATATATATATATATATATATATATATATATATATATATATATGGGTCTGCTTTGACCCATCGAATTTACAGTTTAGCAAAACTTAGTTTTGCGAGTCCAGTTTTGCAAAAGTGCATTTATTCGAAAAAGCATTTTTGCGAAACTACAGTTCACCGAACAATGAAAAAAAAAACAAATACACTAAACTGACTTATGAGCAGGCAAGCCCCTCTGCACCCCCCACACCCGCCTATTAATATATGCTAACTCCGAGATCACACCACAGTGAGGAAAAGGGAATATTCCCTTATCCTCACTGTACCACGATCTACAACACCCTCTCCTCCCATACATCAGTTAAGGAACACCGTACCTGCACCACTGCACCAGGAATTCTGTTCAGTGAACTGTAGTTTCTCGAAATTGCATTTTCGGATAAATGCACTTTCACGAAACTAAGTTTTGCTATAGTGTAAATTCGATGGCTCATAATAGACCAATATATAAATATATATATATATATATATATATATATATATATATATATATATATATATATATATTCTATGTCATAACACTGAATCTTTATTTCACTGAAACTCAAATGGGTGGACCCATTATAACAAAAACTCATTTCATAGAAAACCTTCTTCACCAAAAATATATCCTAAGATCAGGTTTTGCAGGGGGCAAGCCCCCCATAACCCGATTGGGTAGCTTAACCTCCTTACCTATATATACTAACTCTATGATGGCCCAACCACTGGGCAAAGAAAAAGACTCTTCCTGACTCCGTTCCCTAATTTCTCCTATATAAAGAAATTACACTATTGCATATTTTGTATACACTTCCATACTTTTCTATGAAATGAGATTTTAGTTAAATTTGTTCTACCATTTGAGTTTTAGTGAAATGAAGATTCGGTGTTATGACAGGGACCCACATATCTATATCTATATCTATATCTATATCTATATCTATATCTATATCTATATCTATATCTATATCTATATCTATATCTATGGCTATACCTATATCTAGATCTATATATAGATCTGTATGTGGATTCACTTTCAAAGCTTGAAATACTGAAAATGTTGAATTTCAGTATATTGAGATGGAAATATTGAAAGTGAAAATCACGAACCACGGAAACCGTCCCATGACAAGTAAACATTTGCCACAAACTGCATACCATACCATCATAACCCCCCACACCCCCTTAACTATATATAACAACTCTGCGTTTGCACTACAGTGGGGAAAAGGGCATATTTCCCCATGATGGGCAAGTGTTTACTTGCCTTGGGATAATTCCCGTGGTTTGTGATTTTCACTTTCAATATTTCTGTCTCGAGATACTGAAATTCAACATTTTCAGTATTTCCAGCTTTGAAAGTGAAACCATGTATGTATATGTGTGTGTGTGTGTGTGTGTGTGTGTGTGTGTGTGTGTGTGTGTGTGTATGTAAGTGTATGTGTGTATGTATACAGATATATACAGAAATATATATATATATATATATATATATATATATATATATATATATATGTATGTATATGTTATAAATACTGTATGTATGTGTGTGTGTGTGTGTGTGTATATATATGTGTGTGTGTGTGTGTGTGTGTGTGTGTGTGTGTGTGTGTGTGTGTGTGTGTGTGTGTGTGTGTGTGTATGTATGTATGTATACAGATATATACAGAAATATGAATAATGAACAATATGGGTACTTAACACAAAAAGATATCTTTGAGAAGTGCCTGTCAATAAAGGTCCATATGCAGTAATATGTAGGACTTCTTGCCTGACTGTTTCAAAATGTCTACCGTCAAAAATGGGGAGGCCTCTCCCCACTCATCCTCATTCCTGGAAATTGATATCCACAAAGATCTGGACTTAGCAAATAGTTATAGTGACAAAATGTATTGTGTCTTTTTTGCTTTTTGGTGCAGAGGGATGAACATCAAATAATCAGTGACTAACTACTTTACACCTAGGTATGAATTTCACAATTCTGCTTGGGTACAAAATGCATAGTAAAATAGAAATAACTCACAGATAAAAATTACCATAGAAACCAAAATTAAGTAAAGGTAACAAACATACCATCATACCATCAGCTAAACCAAACTAAGGAAAATGGGCCAGGAAGCAGTTCTTAGGAACTGCCCCCCACATATCCTTGTGAATAGTTTTAGGGCAAAGTTAACATATCATCATCTAAACCTATTGAAATGATTGGGGGGTGGGGGGATTGCCACTTAAAGATATGTGTCTTTCAGTTCATGGAGTTGTCACAAAAATGATTACCCTTACGAATATTCTGAGGGTGTGTTACCTAGAAAACAATATGGATGTTTATGAAATATTGTACTGTTGATATGTCAGCCTTCTCATTTGGGTTTATTTACTTGCTAGAACACAGCTGAAGTATTATGTCATGTTAGCACCATTTCACCATTTCATGACATGGACAGTGCAGTAGTACGCAACATTTTGGCAGACAAGTCATCTCTTTCTTCCTTTTGGTGACCATTTACATTTCCCTCATCCAGTGCTTCCAATGCATAACACAGAGACAGCTTCCCCTGCCTCACCGACTCCACTTCCTTAAATGTTAAAGCAAGGCACAGCTGCTGTGACATATCGCTGCAAATGCTGAGCCAATAGGCACACTTCTTTTTTATAAAAACTGCTTGGCATGCAGTACTATAACTTATTCTTCAATCAGCATTATATATTTTGTATATCACATGGCTGCAATAATAATTAGTGCTGTTCACTGAGTCGAGGGAAACATTTGTGGCTGCCCTCCTTTCCCCAAGCCTAAGCCATATATATAAAATCTGTGTGACTGAGTAGTTCACTTAACCACCCAGCGCTTCCAGGATGACTCTGAAAAAAGTCCATGGAGATCAGTGTTCTCACCAGAAAACAAATACAAATAAAATAAAATAAAAAATAAGTCACTGACCCAATACACTGAGCAAAATAGCATAGGAAAACAATACTCATTCTTCCTTTATTCTTTCACCATATTTTCTGTGAACATGTCCAGTATGGGTCAGAGATAGCAAACCCAGTTATGTCTTTACAAATGGTTATCTACAGCATTCAATCATTATTTTAAGTGCATTTAGTTCTTTCAAATTTTTTTTGTACATCAGTTAACCTTCCTTACATGCTCAACTTCTCTGTTTTCTCCCAATTTACAGTCCTTGCCATGAATAACAACAATACAGCATTTTAAATATTTTAAGTAGACTGTTTTTCTCCACTAAAACAGAACCTTACTGTACTGTGGTTGTTTCACTTGCAAAAAAATTGTATCTGACCCTGGAAAAGCTTGCTGCAGTCTTCAGTTTGTTGATGTCATCAAGGCCAATGAATACAAGTAGTTTTCTGGCCAATTCCCTTCCATAACTGACATCACCACGACCGTCCGAAAAACCCACCCATGCTGTGATGTCACAGGTCCCTGGTCCTTCCCCTACCCATAGAGAAAGTAAAGGCTAGAACAAGGAAACAGTACACGAGTGAAGTCTGGTGCTGTGAGCTGACAATCACAGCAGGTAACAGTTCAAATTACCTTTAGCATGTTGCCTCACAGTTAGACGTTGCCTGTTCGATTCTCAGTTAGAGCGTCTTCTGTGTGGCAACATGTGTGAATGGGCATTCCTTCATTGAAGGTTGTGCGTTAGGCCTGGCAAGCCAGTACGTAAAAATCTATTGCCAATCTTTAGCGGACCGGAGTTCCGCTGCGGTGACCCCTAACCGGAAAAAGCCGAAAGACACAAACAAACTTTGACAGCTAAGGAGTTAGGTGTGAAGGGGGATGGGAGACGAGTCGAAGTAGTACAATTCAGGCCTCACAAAAGACTGCAATTTAGCCATTGTAAAAAGAAGCAGCAGTAAAAAGCACTTTGAATGTCTGTTCTGTGGCATTTGCACTAGTTGTGTTTTAAGTAGTCATTGAACAGCATGAAATGTTACTTAAAACTAACTGAAAGACAGCAGTGTATGCATGTAAAAATCAATACAGTGACAGGAGCTTTAGGAAGAAAGAGGCATGTGTGATGTATTTTGTTTTACAAATAAACACTGCATTGTGGGATACCTAGAGGCAAACTAAGCAACCAAGATCACTTCAAGATGGTAGTCCCCATGTGGTTAGACTCAGAAATGACATATAAAAATATTTAAAAAATTGTAAATAGTCCCAGAGTGGTGTTAAAATGTAGGAAACACCAAACCATGATGAAATAAAGATGTTTTTTGAGTCTGTGGGTCTGGTTCTCCTTTAAACTGTTGTTTACAGACAGCAGTGAGCTTCACTTTGCGCATATGGAAAGTGATAGTCTCTCACTAAAATGCAAGAATCTCTAAGCCTTTACTCTTCTCCTACCCTGAAATCCCCAGCCACACCCATCTGTATCCTTACTTTTAAACTCTCTTGTCTTTTCCCACACTTGCCTTCTCTTAAATCAGCAGCTATTTCACCAATGCACTACACAAATATTTCTTTAATTTTAACTCTCTACAACCTCATACTATCAAATGCTCTAAAAAAAATCAAAATATACTTAAACACACCTCAGTTTATACAATCCTTCCTTAATTTCTACTCTGTACACTGCAGTTTTCATAGTAATGCTCTTCCCAACTATGGTGGCTCTCTTACTTTTATTCCCTAGGCCATGCCACTGTTTATCAGGTTACTCTTCATTACCATACTTACAATACCACTTCAGACCCATCTCTTACCCATTACTACTCTCTTATTACTCCATCATTATACAACTTAGAACATCTGCAGTTCAAAAAATGTATTTATCTTCCATTACCAAGAAATCAGTATAGCTTCTTTTCAAAGTACAGTATACACATAATAAAATTACAGTCCAGCAAAGCTAACCCTAAGAGATCTATCTTTTTATAGTCAAATACTACATCCATTAATCTCCTTCCAGTCACTAGCCTTCAGATCTCACGCGGTATACACCTTAACCCTGGCCCCTCTAATTTAGCCAACAACTGTTCCACAATCCTGCATCCTAACAGCAACTCAGTCTACACCTATTATTCCATCAATTGCTCACTTACATTATTTACTATTTTTAAATAATTTTGTTTTTATTCACCTATTTCCCAATTCCATTTAACTTTTAGCATCATTCTCCACAGTCTTTCTTCATCCCATACTGATTTGTAACCAGAAAAGGCAGGCAATGCTGCACAAACTGCAACTAGTAACCAGAAAGTGCAGAAAGAGGTGAAATGGAGCCAGAACACTTAAAAAGAATAAAAAACAATTTAATGACAAAGGTAAGTGCTTTCAACCTTCATATTCCAATGGACTTCATCAGAACTAATTAAAATTCATGATGCAAACATTTATATATAGTATGTCAAGGCTTCCTAACAAGGCCTTAAAGGTTCCCTTACTGCTTTGCTCTGTATCCACTTCCACTCATACCCTGTTCCCAACAGTGCATCCAAGTCTATTATTGTACATTTCAACTTCTACTTTTCCCAAATAACCCCTCTTTAATTCCTATCTTAACCACATCATCTTCCTCTATCCATTCAAACCCTCTATTTCTTACATTTCAGAACATATTCTCCTACAATTCCACATAATAATATCTCTTCTTGTACTTGCAAACTAAACAAGCAATATCAATTGACCTCACATTTCCAACAAAACTCTTATATTGTGTATAACAAGCAACATACTTCTGATCCTCATTTCCCAATCACTCCCTATTTGTATCATGACCCAGATATTGTACTAGTCAAGTAAGATTATCCAACGCAACAGTTATTTATTCAGCAACTGGGTATTAAACATACAATGAAGCAAAAATGCCAAAACCAGTACCATTATACCTCCATAACCATAAAACTTAGTGGTGACATCCACCCAAACCCAGGCCCAACCCAGCATGTACAGGCACCAAACAGCATATCCCCATCAGCTACTTTGTTGGTAACAATATGCCCACAGTCCCACCCTTGTCTTCATATATACCATACCAACGTACAAAGTATTTATAACAAACTCCCTGAAGTGTTCACATAGATAGCACTACACACACCAAGCATATCTTAGTTACCACAGAAACCTGGCTCTGCCAGGAAACAAAAATAAACAAATTGCTCTGACAGGCTATAACATTATCAGATAAGACAGAGCGAACAAAAAAAAAAAAAAAGCTGGAGGTTATTTTCTACAAAAAAAAATCCCTCATAAAACCATAATATTGGGTGATATTAATTTAGATTTACCATCCATGCAATTTGAAAATCCAACAAATCATATACATCTGTATAAGTTCACCCAACTTATAACCACAGCAACTAGATATACCAAAGCCACACCCATTTAATCAGCCCTCAGTTGGATCCTAACATCCTCACCAAATGAAATATGATTCATCAGAAGTCAGAACTCTGTCAGGCAGCCCTAGGAATCACTTGCCAAGGTACACTATACAAAGCAACCTAGAATACCTCATTTCAGCCTGGTAAGAAAACATACTACTTTTCATGAAGACACATTTAGTTATACCCTACATCTCCTAAAGTGGGAGTCACTAAAGAGTCTCCCCATAGATGATGTCTGTGAGTTCAACAAACTCTTGTTAGGTGTTCTAAACACAAAAGCCCCCCTCAGAATAAAAAAAGGCCAAATTCCACCCTACCCCATGGCCATCCTTGGCAATTAAACAACTCATGAAACAAAGAGACAAAGCATGGAAGAGCTAAAGAAAAAGATACTTTACAAACATATAGACATCTAAGAAACTTTACAAAATAACTTATCACCAAAGAGAAAACCTAGTACTCAGCCAATCAAAACATTCACACTAACAATCTAAAACTGTTCTGGTCCTCAGTCAATAAACTATTAAATCCAGAAAACACCAAGCACACAGAAACAAAAGGAACCCATAGCGAACCAATTCAATACCCACTTTATACAGACAGTACAGTCACCCTCAGAGTATTAAGCTGGTTAGAACTACTGCATCACCTAGCTCTTTCTCAGCTAACTACAATACCCAGGCTTCTCTATAAGTCAGAAAAGTGCCCAGCCCTTTACAACTTAATACCACACTACTTCCTCAATTGAATTTTAACCACTACAACCAAATCATCTAATACTGCAGGTGATTCTCTGTATTCAAAGAGTGTAGCTAAACTATAGAACCACATCCCACTTCCACTGAAATACATTTAGAATGCAAGCTAATTTAAAACACAATGATGTCTTCACCTATAAAATTAATGGATCTGCTCCTGCACATCTCCAAGATAAATGCCATATTTATCTTCATCTTGTCACATCATCAATCCATTTCCTTTCATTCAGAATCCTATGCCCCACAACCAGTCTTCACCAAGACATGAATAGTTTTACTAGCATCTCCCAACTATATACATTATTTTGTGATACTACTCACCCTCCACCTCTATATTTCTAATATAAACCTTACAATAGCCACACATAGCTATCTCTGAACCTGCTCTACACCTCACCGCTTAACTACAATACTGACATTTTCTGTCCTATCTAGTTTCTTCCCTCACCTCCATTTCTTTGAATTTCTAAGCACTAATCACATGATCTATTATATATCTGACAATCTCACTAATGCACCTCTTCAAATGTTCAGTGTTCAACATTTATTTATTTACATTTGTTGGCCGGGAGAGTCCGACTGGACACAGGTCCGTTTTCAGCGGAGGCCCGGGGATAAAAGCTCCACATTAGGTATTATTTGCATTATACAGTTAAGAAACATAGCATTTAAATATAGACATTAGTAGAATAAATAAGCAGTTCAATAACAATCCAATGGACTAAGCGTGTAATCCAAAAGAAATTTAATGCAATGTAAGCGCTTTCGGCCATACCACCAGCCTTCTTCAGACATAAAACACAATTAAATAAAAGCATATATATATATATATATATATATATATATATATATATATATGCAAGCTGATCATGATTTAAATGACAGCAATTAATTAAGACAATAAGCATTTAACTATTAGCTATTAAAAACTCCTGGTAATGCCCAGCTAAATAATATATACAATTAAATAAGATATATAAAACCAATATAATTTTAAATCTTATTTTATACACACAATATATGTAAAATTATATGCATTGACCTAAAAAATAATATACTATCTGTTGTATGCCTAAAATTAAAGGCATACAACAGATAGTATATTATTTTTTAGGTCAATGCATATAATTATATATATATTGTCTGTATAAAATAAAATAACAACAGCAGATGGTGCAACAAGGTATTATGCCAAATGTCAGTGTTGAGCATAATTCCAAGGATGTACAACTCCATCAGTGGTTAAACCAGGTACAGCAAAATACATTTGACAAGAATTCACAAGCTCCTAATTTTTCCACTATGGTTGATCGATTTCATGATTTAGTTTAGGACTATCGTAGGCTATTACATGATAATGCCTACTTTAATGAGTGCATAAAAAGACAGCAAATACCTAAAGGCTTGAAATATTGGAAATATCCAACTGGCTTAAAAGAGAATAGCAGCTTGCATAAAGAGCTTTTGCAACTATTTGATCGACAGGGGTGCGAACTTTTAGGTGTATTGGTAAAACATAATGCTCACAGAATGGACGAGCTCAACACCGAAATACAGACACTTGACATTAAACTTAAACAACATACTGCATTTTCAGCTTGTCAGTATCAGTATCAAGAAGTATTTAAAGAAGTAGATAGATATAGTAAAATAGTAACGGATAGAAAAACTCGCAAGTTGCAAAGAGACAAAATAGACTATTCCAAAGGGCATGCTTACCCAAGACCATCACGTGGCCAATGGAATAGCGTGCACATGGAAGTAGTTTCTCATCCTATGCAAAATAATGGCATCGATTCTCAAACAGAGGGGAATATTGAGCAACAACAACCCCCTTTAGAGGAAGAAACTCTTCACAGATCGGAGCGACTTTGGAACAAGGAGGGCCACATAACCAAAACAAATTCATCGCGCACTTGGAGAAGGCTTAGAACAGGCTGATATAACAGTTACCGATAGAAGGTGAAGGTGAGACCATTTCATGTAACAATTACCAACTGATTTACAATACAGCAGGCGACTATAAAGTTTATAATTATAGTCATGCTGTTATTACTGTACAACATGCTGATATTTTTAGTAAAGGCCTCACCTTCATACCAGAAAGAAAAGCAAGAGTGACTGATTTAGTAACTGAACTAAAACTTTTCGTCAAAAGATTAAATTTATCAGTGTTACATCATGGTACTGAGAGCATTGGCCATAATCCACTGCGTATTCCTAGTCTGTTTAATCCTCCTCTTCATTCTAGAATTAAGTTATTTGAGGACATTTGTGAGCTTGATTTCAGACATTATCTGCAGTACAATAAAGGAACATATAACAACATAAATTTTACTAAAGAAGAACATGAAATGTTGATGCAATTAAAGTCTCAAGTAGAATTACGGTTTATGCAATCTGATAAGGGTGGGGGATTGGTTGCAATGAATGTCATGGATTATAATCAATTATTAATGCATATATTGTATGATGATGCTTATGTTGAAGCCTCTTTAAATGAATTTAACATTTCTAATTCAAGAATTGATTATTCAGAAGATATGCTATGGCAAGGGCAAATCACTAGAAAAGCCTTCACATATATGCATGTTCAGAATCCAAGAATACCAATGATTTTTGGAGCACCAAAATTGCATAAGGATTTACAGAATCCACCTTTGCGTCCCATAGTGGACGCAGGTGGTTCAAAAACATATTTCATGGCTAAGTATATTGATATTAACTTGAAGCATACTATTAACAACCTCCCTCACATTTGCCGTGATTCTTGGGATTTTTTAAAGAAATTAAATATGTTAAAACTACATAATATTGATAATATTACATTTATTACAGTAGATGTAAAAGATTTATTTACATGTATACCCCATGATTTGGGGGTTACATGGTTTACTGAATTTTTCACTGAAATTCAGCCCATCTCACAGGATGAGGTTAACACCCTTACACAATTATTGGAATTGGTGTTAACTAATAATTATTTATATCATGATGGTCACTACTTCAAACAAGTAAAAGGAGTTGCAATGGGCTCCCCAGTGGGAACGCTATATGCTAACATTATTATGGCCACATGGGAGCTAAGATTTTTATTTCAGTCTGAATTCATGCAGCACATAGATATGTATTGCCGATTTTTGGACAACCTCTTTTTCATCTGGCATGGGCCTAAACAAACTATTGATGAATTTATATATTACCTTAATCATTCAACTAAATTTCTAGAATTCACTCATGAAGTTTCCAGTGATAGCATTTCGTATTTGGATGTATTTTTATTGAAAAATAATGCACAACACACATTAAAAGCTAATATTTTTAGGAAAAAAACTTATTCCAACAAGTATCTACACTATACAAGCAATCACCCACAGCATGTTAAAAAAGCTGTTTTAAAAGGTCAATTGGTTCGTGCAGCATGTATGGTGTCAGAATTTGGGGATTTTTTTGGAAGAATGTCATCATATTATGAACATGTTTTCAAATAGAGACTATCCACAACATTTTTTAGATAGTGTATTTCAAGAAGTTAAATATAAAAGATGTACAGGTTTTTATAAACCATTGCTTGAAATAAATAATTCACATAATTCACAACAAGATGAAGTACAGGTAATGGAACATTCCTCATCTATTGATTTTCAGAACACTAATTTGTATAATCAAGCACAGAATAATGTATGTGATTATAGTAATGTAGCTTTTATTACTACATATACGCGAGATTCTGGCCAGATCAAAAAGTTGTTATGTAAAAACTGGACATTTATAAAAAATGATACAACATTGGTTGATATTTTTGGAACGCAACCATCAATTATTTATAAAAGAGACCAGAATCTAAAAGATTGGTGTAATAGATGTTCTGATACATCCCAATATATTAGTGGTATCATGAGAAAATGCAATATGTGTGCTTATTGCACACACATATTGGAAACAGACCAGTTATATATTAGAGGAATATTGATAAAGATAAAAGGAAAATATAATTGTAATACGGCAGTGGTGGTTTATGCAGCTTTATGCTCATGCTGTAAAGCCTCTTATATAGGCAAAATGAAACGCAAGTTACGCCAGCGAATATATGAGCATTTATATGAAATTAAAAAAAGTTCACACACTAATGCATTATATAGGCATTTGATGCATAACTCAACACATTCATTTCAATTTATAGTATTGGAGCATATTATTCCATCCCCCAGAAAAGGCCCCTGGAAAATAATATTGGAGTCCAAAGAATACTGGTGGCAAGTCTTTTTAAATGCAACACAGTTTCCAGGGCTAAATGACTCGACATCGCTCACCAGTATTCTAAAATTAAAGGCATACAACAGATAGTATATTATTTTTTAGGTCAATGCATATAATTTTATATATAATGTGTGTATAAAATAAAATTTAAAATTATATTGGTTTTATATATCTTATTTAATTGTATATATTATTTAGCTGGGCATTACCAGGAGTTTTTAATAGCTAATAGTTAAATGCTTATTGTCTTAATTAATTGCTGCCATTTCAATCATGATCAGCTTGTATATATATATATATATATATATATATATATATATGCTTTTATTTAATTGTGTTTTATGTCTGAAGAAGGCTGGTGGTATGGCCGAAAGTGCTTACATTGCATTAAATTTCTTTTGGATTACACGCTTAGTCCATTGGATTGTTATTGAACTGCTTATTTATTCTACTGGTTTGTGGTTGTGAATTTAGTTTGTAAATATAGACATTAGTCCAGTTAAGGACACAAGACAAGAAGAAAACAGATGTAAAACAGCTGTAGAACATAGTACAATTTTAAAATATGGTGACATATACTAAACATGGTTACAAATGTAGTTGAGATTCATCAGTGGACAATTGATACAATCTGCTTTTGAGGTACATAACAGCCATTAGCAGTTGTTGCTACAAGAAGTTAGTATTATGTGGTAGGTAGCCCCAGAACATGAGTAGTCAAGCTTGCTAAGAGTAGGTTGTTGATAGGGGGCTGAGAGAGGTAGTGGGTGGGGGGAGTGGATGGTATTAGAGGGGAGGTTGCAAGGGCATATCTAACAAGTTTTGAAGTGTGATTTTAGTAAGGATTTAAAGTGGGTGCAAGAAATTACAGAGGTAATTGAGGATGGGAGGGAGTTCCAGAGTTTGGCTATAGTGCAGGAGAATAATGCTTCTCCAGCAGAGTTAATGGCTCTTGTGACCTATAGGAGGTTTTTGTGGTTGGATCTTAGTGGTATCGTGGTTATGTAGGGTTGGAGTAGATTCTGGAGGGATGGGACTTTTAGTGGTTGGTTTATTAGTTTGTGGGCGAGTGTGAGTTGGTACCATTGAAGGAGATGGGGGAGCTCTAGCCAGCCCAGTTCTGCTAGTGAGAGACAGTGGTGAGTACGGTAGGAAGCCCCTGTGGTGAATTTGGTGATTTTGTTGTAGCAGGTTTCTAGCTTATTTAGATCGCATTGTCTAAGGTTAGTAAATATTGGAGAGGCGTAGAGTAGGGTAGAGATAAGATGAGAATTTGCTACCAAAATTTTAGCTGTTTTGGTAAGTAGCTGCTGATTTCTATATAATGCTCCTAGTTTTTTGTGCACTTTTTTAATGGTCATGGAAATGTGAATGCCAAAGTTCAGTTTATTGCCTATTTCTACTCCTAGTAATTTGGTGTGTTCTATAGGATGGATGGTGGTGTTGTCTTTTGCTGTGATGTTAAAGAGAACGTTGTCTAGGGTAGGTTTGGTGGGTTGGAAGATTAGTAATTTTGTTTTGTTTGGGTTGAGTATTAGTTGGGCATCGGATAACCAAGTTTCAATAGAAGAAAATGCTTCCTGTGTGACTTTTTGCAGTTCTGGTAGGGAGTGGGCTGTGTAGATGATGGTTGAGTCATCTGCGTATTGTATGAGTGTGCCATGTGTTGTGGCTGAGGCTAGATTATTAGTGAAAATAGAGAAGAGTAGGGGTCCCAGAATGGACCCTTGGGGAACTCCTATGGAGACTGGTAGTTGGGGGGGATAGGTTGTCCTGCCAAACAACTGCTTGTTGGCAGTCAGATAGGTAACTCTGAGACCAGTTGATGACTGGTTGAGAGAAGGATAGGTTATTGAGAAGAGAGATGAGTTGTTTGTGTGGGACCATGTTGAAAGCTTTAGAGAGGTCTAGGAAGGTAGCTGAGGAGAGATAACCTTCATTTTTATTTTGCAGGATAGTGTTAGAGAAACAGAGTAAGGCGGTGGTGGTGCTATGGTTAGGTCGGAAATCATGTTGTGTGTTGGAGAGGAGGTTGTTAGCAAGGAGGTGATCTGAGACTTGAGAATGAATGCATCTCTCTAGTATTTTGGAGAGTGGCGAGAGAATAGCTATGAGGCGGTAATTGGTTAGATCTGTGGAGGGGCCTCCTTTGTGTAGGGGAATTATGTGTGAGACTTTCCATAGTGTAGGAACATAACTTCCTGACAGAAATATGTTAATCAAGAGTGATACGGGGTAGGCTAGAGCGTCAGCTGCAAGTTGAATGTATTCACCTGGGAGGTTGTCTGCTGCTAATCTGTTGATTTTAAGTTTAGTTAGTAGTTGTTATATTTTGGAGGTAGGAACAGGAGAGAAAGAGAAGCTAGTTGTGAGACTATTAGTTCTAGTTGATGGTGTGGGTTTATGGGAGGAGTTGTGTTGTCTAGCTAGTGATAGTACGGTTTGTGTGAAGTGATTGTTGAAAGAGGTAACAATATTTTTGGAGGAGTGAGTTAAGTTAGGAGTGGGTGTACTTACTTTACCTGGGTGGAGGATGGAGTTTATTGAGGACCAGAATTGTTTGGGGTTATGTTGGGAGGAGGTAAGGGCAGACTGGTAGTATTGGATTTTGTCCTGTTTTATAAGCTTTTTGGTTCTATTGTGTAGTTCTGGGAATTTTTGCCTAGTAGAGGGGGTTTTGGTTTTGTGCCAGTTGTCCCATGCTTTATCCCTGTTTTTCATTTCAGACTTCGTGTTTTTTTGTAGCCATGGGGATTGTTGGGCTCTAATTTGGGAATGTCTTATGGAGGCATTGTAATTAAGGATGCTTAGGAATGTTTTATTAAAGTAGTTAACTGTTTCATCTAGTTTGAGGTATTTTAGAAGTTGCCAGTTGCAGTCTTTTAGGGATGAGCTGAATGAGAGAGGGTTGAAGTTAGTTTTTTTGCGTATTTGAGGGTAGATGATGGGTTTTGCTTTATAAAGGTGTTTTCTTAGTAAGAAGGTTGGGGAGTGATCACTGAGGCTGTCAGATAAGCAGCCTGCTATATATGACTGGGGGCCCTTATTGACTAGTATCCAATCAAGGGTAGTGTGTTTGTTGGAGTTATTTATCCTAGTAGGTGACTGGACTAGTTGGGTGAAGCCATGAAGATTTACATGATGGGTTGGGTGGTTGCTAGAGTAGGATTGCCAGTCTGTGTTGAAGTCTCCTAGAATTAAAGTTTATTGGGGTAGGTGGTGGGTAGTCCAGCTGAGGAGGTTTTCAAGTGGAGGGATGTTGTGGCCAGGTAGGAAGTAGAAACCTATTATGTTTAGGGTTTTATTTTGGTTTATTTTAAGGTTGGTATATATTATTTCTTCCTTACCTATTTGGGGAGCTGCTAAGTTTAAGATCTGGATGTCTAGATGCTGCTTAAATATTATATCAATACCACCTCCTTTTTTGTTTAGTTGGTCTACTCTTAGTATATTGTAACCAGTAGGGAGGATTTGCTCATTAGTAACGTGTGGTTTTAACCATGTTTCTGTAAGGATCACTACATCAGGGGAGTAGAAGTCTATGGTGGCATGGAATTCATGCACCTTGTTGCATATACTTCTAATAATTAGGCTTATCAGAAGGAGGTTGGTTGGCTTTCTATTGGCTGTGATTTGGGAGATGTGGTTTGTAGTCTGATTATGAGGGGAGGGGTTGGAGATAGAGGGACCAGGATTAGGATGGATGTCTCCACTGAGAGCTAGGTTGGATATGGATGAGATTATTAGTTTTATCAATTTCTGTATATGCTTGCTTATAAGGGAAGTTTTTTGATTGTGTTCTGTTGGCAATAGGTATGGTGGTAGAGTTATGTTAGGTTGTGGGGTTGTTTTTAGTTTAGGTATTGTGGTCTGTAGTCTATATAGAGGGTGTATTGGGAAGGTTGTTGACCTGATGAGAGAGTAGGAGAGTAGTAGAGTAGAGGTGGGATATGAGTGGTAGTGTGTGTGGTGGTACAGTGGTAGTGGTTGAGTGCAGGAATGGTGGAGGTTTGGTAAGATGTGATGTATGCAAGGAGTGTGCATGCAGTGAGTATAGGTATGGTGTGCTTGTACATATTAGCTGAGTAGGAGGGATAGTAGTGAGAAGTTGTAGGAGGAAGTATAGGTGTGGTGATGTTATAGGTTGAAAGGTGGGAGGGGTTACTGTTTGTAATAAAGGTAAGACCACTGGGGTGGGTGGGAATTGGGGGAAGGGAAGGGAGTGTAGTGGGCAACAGACAAAGGAAAACTATCAGTAGGTTTATAGGTTATAATGAAAAGGGCTGGCCCTGATTAGGCTGCAATTGTTCTTGTGGGGAGGGGGAGGATCAGAATAGACCAGAAAAGTGGTGGATAGCAATAGTATGATGAAAAGGGCTGGCCCTGATTTCACAGATATGCAAGTCTACAGAAACAATAAGAAAAGGCAGTAGGTCCTCTGACTTGCTTGTTTTGCATACCTGTCTTATTGAAATAAAATAAGCCAATTTTACCAAGGAGTTATGTGGAAATCAGGAAGACAAGAATTTATAAGAGAAAAGGTTTAGTAGAAGAAGAGAAACAGCAGAGCATACAAATAATACAGCATCTAAAGACAGATTGCAGTTAGAAGTACGGAATGGGGGGCAGCTAATGTTCTGAAAACAATAAGAAAATCAGTAGGTACTTTGGACTTACTTGTTTTGCATACCTTTCTTTTGAAATAATATAAACACTTGCAACCAGGAGTATGTGGGATTTAGAAATACCACAAGTCATAGGAGAAAGAGTTTAGTAATACTAGAATAACAGCAGGGATTTCAAATAGTTGAAACAGCTTGCAAAGGGAGACTGCTGTTAGGAAGTACAGTATGGGGAAGGGCTAACTAAAGTCTGTGATGGAGAGCTTTACTTAAAAATAGAAATTAAATAAGGGCTAGCAATTAATTTTGTCTGGAGGATAAAACATACTTTTTGTTTATTTTGAAAATAACACTCATTCCAAGGTTGCCCGGTTGTATTAAAGAGCACTGCAGGCCAATAGGTCGAACTTGGCTTGGTGGGGATCCAGGGAAGGTAGAATTAAAAGGAGAAGCTTAGGTATGAGCACTCCAACCAAAGAGACAAGCAGCTACACCAAGAAAATTTTAAAAATGGCTCCTGTAGCTTAAGAAAGCTACATCTACTAATGCATAAGCATATTTTATACTACAGTAGTTGCCACTGCTTTCATATGAATGTAATCTAATCAGTAATTATATGTGTAATTGTTAATGTAAATTATTTAATGCTGCTCATGTATAATACTGAATGTCTATTTAAAAAAAATGTTTGTAATATGTTGGAGCTTTTCACCTCTGGTCTTCACTGAAAAGTTTTTTTTTTGCCTAAACCAGTATCCTACAATCATTAATCACTCTTTTCTTAAAACCACTATTCATACAATATGGAAACAGCAATTCATCCTCCTCCTTTGCAAAGGTTGGAACTCTGTAAATAAGTCTACCTTTTGGTCTTTTGCTATCTTATTTTCTCTTCCTAAAATTCTTGAAATGTGCATAGACAATCCGTTTCTAAAGTCCCTCCTATCTAACAACATTTTCTCACCCCCTCAACATAGCCTTCATCCCTGCCATAACTCATATACAGCCCTATTATCCTAATTTAACTCTATCAAAAACTAAATGAAAACAAACTCATCTCTTCCAGTTTTCTAGATCTCTAAGGGTTTTGAAACTGTCTTCCATACAAAAGTGCTTCACATACTTTCTTCATTAGGCTTTTCCTCTCCAACTTGTAACAGGTTTTAGTTACCTTTCTGACCACCCTGAAACATTAAAATGGCTTTCCTCCCTCTCTACCTACATGCCTATAACTTTTGGTGTTCCACAAGGTTTGACTCTTGGACTTATTTAACATTTTCATAAATAAGCCTCCACTGCCTCATTTCATGCTGCTGTCATTCAATATGCTGACAATGTTACTCTAATCTGCTCTGTCACCTCTTTATCCACACTGCAAACTTTTACCCAGAAATATTTCACCTCCATCAAAATTTGGATTTACAGTCTCAGTTGCTCCTAAATCCTAACAAAACTAAGCTAATGCTCATTACGTATGTCTCAAGCAGATTATAAATCCAACTTTACAATGGTTAACAGCAAAAGCATTAAAATGGAAGTTGTCTCTCAAAGCAAAATAAGTGTTATCTAGACGATCAAATAAAATTTGCTATTCATATTCAAAACATAATAAATATATCAAAAAATAGGCATTCTATACAGACCATGAAACTTTTTCACTGCACATTCATACATAAACAATGCTTCTTCCTGTTTACTGTCAACTCTGCTCTATGCTTCTCATGTTCATATAAATATTACAAATAAAAAAATAGAACAATGCTAAAACAAAATCACTAAATTTGCTGCCAAGATTCTGAATTCCACACACCATTGCTTAACACTCAAAAAAAAGTCTTGAACTCCCAAACATAAATAACCTTACACAGTTAAAAACTGCCCCTAAGATACTCCAAAACCCAGTTAAATGCCCCTTCCTTAATTTTTTATTACTGTGATACTCTCCTATTAGATTTCTTCACTCAACAAATAAAAACCTACTTGTGATCAAAACACTTTTCTATCACTTTTGCCAACTCTCTTTACTCCAGATATATATCCAAGCTGTGGAACTGGCCCCCTAAAGCACAGCTGGTGATTCCCTGCTAGTTTTTCCCACCTACTCTCCTCTTTGTTGATCTGATTTTTAAACCTGGTGATTTTAAGTTGCCAACCCCTACTGTAAATGGAGCTACTCCCTTTTTATACCGCTGTTGATATCTTGAATTATTTATTTGCCTTTCTTTGTGCTCATATTGAAAAAGTGCATTTTCCCACTCATTGTCTGCTCTACTGATTTACCTGCTCTGAATTCATTATCTAGCTAGCTGTTGGATGAAGTAGTGTATTTTTTACACTCTAGCAAGCACTTGTTTTTACATCAGCAAGTCAGTGGGTCTTCCATCTAGTGCACCAAGAGTTAGCCTGGTTTGTTTGGGTTGGGGAAACACTGGAGATTTCTGCATGTAGTTTTATTGGCTAGAGGGCTTATTAATCAGCTTATCTTGTTTTTAGTGCCTTTATAAATTCTGTACAATTGAGTGGCTCTTGGCTTATTTATACAAAGTGAAGACTTTTATTGAATAATCACACTTTTATAAGCTGTTATAGTACACTGCTGTATCCATATCTTTAAGTTTGTTTGTGGTAGTATTTCCTATCTTTTAAATTTGTCTGTGGTAGCATTTCACTCTGGAACCCTTTATTGCACTTTTACATTCTGAGGACTGTGATTATTCATCTAGTAGCAGTAGGTGTTTACCTGATCTATCTGAGCTGGAAAGCACACAAAAGGCCTCTAAGCATTTTTTTGTACTTCTGTTATATACTGTGACTGTACTTTAGCAGTTTCAAAAAATGCATTGTCTGCTGCTGCTTTGAGTATTTAATTGCACTGTATTAAATTGTATCTGTTAGTTGTAGAGCTGTTGTAGGTAGTATGTGCAGTCTTGTTACACTTGGGCTCCAAACCAGCTATTCTATATTAAGAAGGTGCTTTTCTGCACCCTTGTGGCAGAAGTGTGCTGATTTAACCTGCCTGATTTGGGGATTGTTGGTGAAAAGCTTATTGTGTACTTTCCTGATTGGTAGTTAGCTTAAAACTTGTTTCTCTTTGCTTGCATTTAAGTCTTGTGTTTGTGTGGTGCTGCTCTTCATACAGCAGCAGTTAGCAATGCCCTTGTATAGATGCAAAAGCCTAAAAGCTCAATGTTTTCATAAACAGCTGTAAGTGAAACCCTTCCAAGCTTTTTTGCTGCTTAAGGAGCTGTGCACTGAGTAGCATTGCCTTACTGATCAACCTTAGCCTACACAAGGTATAGGTTCCCCTTGTAGTCTCAACACTACCAGCACAGTCCTGTCAAGGTAACCCATTCCCTTCCCTAATAAAACATACAGTAAGAGTCTGCTATCATGGGTGGGCAGTTTTCCATCCTCTTTCTAGCCAGCCTGATAGACATGGGCAATGCATCCTGAGGCAATGTAACAATTGTCTCATGTATACTGACAGCCACTTAATCCTGAAACAAATACTTTATGTGAGAGCTGTAGTTACACTATGAAATTGGAGGCAACACTCTCACATAAGGAAAAACTGAATCAAACAGGTTGTCAGCATGCAGACACTTCTCACACTAAATAAGGACATGATACATAAACTCATATATGCAGTGGTGCTCACCAGTAACTTACCAAAAGATCAGAGGCTTCCCAAACAGAAACCACTCACACACATAACAATACAAAAAGCAACAACCACACATAATAACACACATACACACACCAGTTTGTCAACAAATAAGCCCTTAATCCATAACTCCACAAAACCTAATGTACTGGTCATAGGTCATTCCATTGTGAGACACACATATGCTCCTGTCACCATGCTGGATAAGGAGCGAGTTATGGTTAATTGCCTGTCAGGTGCCAGGATCTGTCAAGTCACTCAAGCGCTCAAGTCACTCAGTGACAAGTACTGGTACGCCTCCTTCATAGTTCATGTGGGGGAGAATGACTTGAGATGTACCTCACTGGACTATATGAAGAGAGACATGACTGAGCTCTCAGATTATATGTCACAGGCAGGTATAAGCCTAGCCTTAAGCAGCATTCTACCGTCTCCAAGGATGTTGCCACATTACAAACAAAAAATGTATTGACTTTAATAATTGGCTTTGATTCTGGTGTCAGGGATCCAATATTTGTCAGCATGGGACGATATGGTTGACAGGCCATGCTGCATTGCCAGATATGGTCTGCACCTGACTCCACTAAGCTTTCAGATACTGGCAAAGGCATTAGTCACCCCTGTTGTGCTTTTTTAGGCAGTGTCAAAATAACCAACCTCCCAACATAACAAAATCCTATCTAGATAAACTCAAGGTACTGCTGCTTAATGTGAGGAGCCTAAACAAGAAACTGCACTCCCTGGAAGCACACCTCTCTTTGGAAGATGCTGACATCTGTGCAGTCACTGAGACATGGTTCAAAGGCACAGAAAGCACCCCGTCCATGCAGGACTACAATGCTTTCCATACATTCAGACCACAAACTGAGTATGAAAGAACCAAACGAGGAGGTGTATCCATATTTATTAAGGATAAGTACACCCTGAGATGGGTCAAACATTATGACTATCTTGAGCTACTCCATGTCCAATCAACTATGGGCAAAGCCCCCTACCACATCATAGTTAGCTGTAGGTCCCCTACCATGAAACAGGAAAAGCGTACTACATATCTAGACTTACTGGAATCACTTGCCATACAGCCCAACACCTTACTTATGGATGATTTCAATTATTCTACCATCGACTTGGAAAACATACATGACCACAGACATGCTGGCTCATAGATTCTTGGACTTTATCAAAGCAAATGCTCTGGAACAGCTAGTCAGCACACCCACAAGAGGCTCAAATGTCCTGGATGTAGTACTCTCTAACATGGAAGAGCATTGCACCCCCTTTGTGATGTTCTCCCTGGTAAGATTAGACCATAAATCAGTCTTGTTTGATGTAATTATAAGACCAGATACCCCATCAAGCTCAAAAATGCTTAAGAGTTTTTCAAAGACAAATTACTTCCTACTCAGTGATGGTATAAGAAGTTTCAAAAACCCTCAAATGCAGATAACATGGACTCCTATGCAGAGGTGTACACCAATGTCCTGTATAACCATTTAAGCAGTTGCATAGAATTTGCTGTACCTGACTGGATTAAAACCAGGTCTTGCCAAAAAAAAACAAGTTACCCTGGTGGACCCCTAGTATAAACAGACTATATAACAACAGAAAGAAACTAATGCCCAAGAACTTGACGGAACTGGGTAGGCAGAGGAAGAAATCCCTCTCTGGCTTAAACAAACAAATTAGAAATCTTTTCAAGTCCTCCAAAGCTAATTATGAAGCAAACAGGGCTTCCCTAGTGAAGTATAATCACAAGGCATTCTTTAACTATGTCTGAAATCTAAAAGGGAATACCCAACAATGCACTGAACTGGTTGTGGATGCACCACCCATTACTCAACTGGAGGTAATAGCCAACCTGCTAGATGAGAGATTTGGAGAAAACTTCACCCCCCCTGTCCCATCCAGTCATCCCCAAAGTATGCCTGACACCATTCCTCAGCATATTATTTCAAGAGAACAAATCATCTCTGCATTCTCCAATGCCAAAACACAACATCAATGGGACCGGACAACATCCCAGGTTGCCTTTTAAGCAACTTAAAGAATGATCTATCAGACCCAGTTGGATCCCTGTTTAACCACAGCCTGAGAACTGTCTATGTTCTGGCAGAATGGAGGACAGCATCAATAATCCCTCTGCACAAAGGGGGACCATCAACCAACACTGGGAATTATAAGCCCATAAACTTGACTAGCCTCATCTGCAAGGCCATGGAAAGAATCTTTATGTACCTTATTAACAAAGACCTAGATAATCTCCAAACTCTGGATCCAACCCAGTACGGATATGTTAAAGGTAGATCATGCCTGTTAAATATGGTTGATTTCATCGAGAAAGTCACCAAGGCCCTGGACAAGGAAAATACAGTGCATACCACTTATCTTGACCCAGCCAAGGCATTTGATACAATCCCCCACTCAGGTAGTATAAAGAAACTCTCCAAAATCGGGATTTGATCCCTAAATTACTGGATTTGCAGCTGACTGGCTCATGAATAGGCCACATACTGTCAAAATGGGTGACATCACCACTAGCATAAGACCTGTCACCAGTGGCGTAGCTTAGGGTTCTGTGTTGGGCCCCTTACTGTTTGGAATTTATTTCTCAGAAGCCCAGATAAACTTGGATAGCCTGTGGCTGACCAAGTTTGCGGATGATTGCAAATTGGGAGCAATCATTGAGCCCCCTAACGATGTTAACATACTGTAGACAGGGTTAACGCAGACAAATGATTGGTGCCAAAGCCATGGATTAAAGCTAAATGTAAAAAAATGTGTTATTTTTCCCTTTGGGAAAGCTGTCATCCCTGCTAATTACATTATAGACAACACCCCCCTAAGTGTATTAATTCCATTAAACCTGGCCCTCATCAGACCAATAATTGAGTACAATTCTTCCTTTTGCATGTACTTCACCAGGTACCTGCAACAACTGGAGAGACCACAGAGGTTTCTCATCAAGAAATTACAGGGTACACAAAACAAGTCTTACACAGAAAGACTGAAAGCTCTGTCACTATCTTCTGTCTCCTCCAGGTTGCTAAAGGTGACCTGTGTCTGACTACTTACAGGGCAATCTCTGTCCCAGCTGTGATGGAAATACTATACATTTGTAAATTAAACTTCAGGAGGGGCAATTGCTCCAGGGATCTTAATCTAGCCTATGACATGAACAGATCATGCTGGAGATATAGATACATCTCTCAGAGACTGCCACTTCTCTGGACAAGCTTCCAATTCATGTGAAACAGAGCCCCTCCATGACCCTCTTCAAACACAGCTTAGATCAATGGATGGGTGACTGCAAATTCACTCCTGGGATTGTGCCCATGTCCCTCCTGGACAGAGGAAGTTGTTATTAGCTACCATAGACCCTTACCTCTGCAAACTTCACTCACCTAGCCACCAACACTCGGGGTAACTCGGGATAAGTATGACTAGGCTTGTAAGGGCTCTAGGGCCATTACCTTAGTAACCTCCTACAAACTTATGAACCTATAACAGGCAAATAACATTCTTCATCCCTTTCAAAAATAATGTAAAAGATTACCTATGTAACTCTTGAATCTGCCTTGCTGTTGCTCACCTGGATATGTACCTTTCCCCAATATTTTTCAAAACTTTATTCCATAAATTTCACCAGCTCTGCATCTCTTGGTGAAAAGGAATATCTAATTTCACTCTGTACTCTAAACTTTATTTAATACCACTCACAGTACTCATTTTCTTACTAATCTCCACATTTTTCATTGTCTAGTTCTTTCTACCCTTCTTTTCCTTTCTTCAGCCATTTTTTCTTCTCCTTCTGCAATGTTCACTCTCTCTCTCTTCTGGTCTTTAGTGTCTTCTCCAACTCTTTACCTTACTGCCCAATGCACTTTCTCAGTTATCCTTTCTTTTCCTTTGCACCTCGGTTTTTACTTTTTCTCATTACTTTAATTTCCTCCATACATTCCTATCCTATCATTTACTCCTTACCTAAGTTCACCACTCCTTATCTGTTCTTCATCTCTGGCACCACCTTCCTTATCTCTGATAAGATATTATAAATCTTCTCTCCTTTCATTATTGTTTCTTCATTAGTAATAGTATTTTTAAATTATTTTTATATACCCTCAATAACGCACATATTGTTTGTGTTCCTAATACATTCATTGTAATACATTTTATGTTCATTTACTGGAGCTTTTCTACTCATGACTCTGTTAAAAAGTGATTTTGCATGGCCCAGTTGAACTATCCCATTTAACAAACATAATAAAATAAATAAATAAAATATATAATAACCATGACATTTTCAGATCAAAATTCCACATGGTTGAACTGTTATAACCCTGCACAATTATTAATTAATTAAAATGGATGAACTATTTTACATTATGAGGTATTACAAAACATATAATTCCATCCATTCGCAACCCCTTTTTTCCAATTTTTTCACATGGGGTCAGGGTGTCACTTCATCACTGATAATTATCTAGCGCCAAGGTTTACACCGCCAGGTGGCTAGCCCTGCCAATGGTAGTTTTTCCATATCACATGAACACTCATACTTATAGCCAGTTTCGAGTGACCAATCCACCTACTGCATATCTTTGGAATGTGGAGAAAACTAGGACACTTTGAGGAAAACAACACAAACACAGGTAAGACATGCAGACTCCACACAGAAGACACCCCAGCCAAGAGTTGAACCAGGAAACCTTTTGCTCTGAGGTGACAGCACTGTCCAGTGTGCTACTGTGCTGCCCCACACATAAATTACTAAATGTAAAATTCAATCTGCAAAAAAAAAATTCCCATTTTATAAATGCAATAAAGCTCTTGGGGATGTGCATGCCTTGCAGCACCACTGGAACATGATAATATTTGTAACACACATACCCTCTTGTGCCAAATTGTCAAACAGTAAAAAGTCAATGCAGTTGATTGAAAATCAGCTCACACTTACTGGCTTTTTTCTGTGCAAAAATGCAGTACAGCGAGGATTGGGGAATTTTCCTTTTCCCCTATAGTGCAGGTTCATAGTTGGAACATATAATTAGCAAGTAGTGTGGAGGGTGCAGAGGGGCATATCCCCTAAAGAAAAAAAAAGTTTAACTTTGATCTTTTGTGTTTTTGGATTTTCTGGTGATAGACCAGCTGTGTTTGATCACTTACTGTATATATTTTTTCAGCATATGGACATGCATATATATAAAACAAGTACCAAATAGCTGCACACATGATAAAAGTACTTGGTCCAACAGTTTATAAACCAAAATCCCAAAAAAAACAAAAGACTATCACCATAAATCAATTAATCCCATTGCATCATTTAATGAAGAAAAGGCTGGCAACTACATACTGCTATTAGCATTTTTCAATGCATAACTTATTTTATTTATTTATTTGTTTATTTATTTATTTGTCTCTGTTTATTTGGAAAGTCCGACTGGGTAATATTCATTTTCAGTGGAGGCCTGTGGAGAAAAGCTCCATTTGCTTACACTGCATTATATTAAGTTCCAGTCAAACACAGAGCAGTTACATTGCAATTTACAGGGTCTATATTAAATCAGCAAATGCTTAAAAAAGCAAACGCTGATTTATCGACCCCATGTAAGTGAAGGCTTACAATCCCGAACACTCGGAACAGCGATTTTTTTTCCCCAGGAAAAAAAATCGCTGTTCCACAAAAAAAATAAATAAATAAAAATAAAAACATCAAAACATTACATAAAGTAGGGGGCTATGCCCCCCCACACCTCCCCTACTTAAATATACCAACTCTAAGATCACACATCAGTGACGAAAACAGCAAAGTAACAGAGGCAGCCAAGTGATTTCTTTCCCAGGGAAAGAAATTGCTTATATGCCATTTCGCTATTTTGCTGTTTCATGCTTTCAAGTTTGATCAAGACACATTCGAAGGATTGCATCTTCAATCATATAATAGGAGCCCCATTTACATTTATACACAAACAATAGTTACATTTCTATTCACATTTACACACAAACAGTAGTTACATTTCTATTTACATTTATGCACAAACAGTCGTTACAGTTCTATTTACATTTACACACAAAGTAGTTACATTTCTATTTACATTTGCACACCAACAGTAGTTACATTTCTATTTACATTTATGCATAAACAGTAGTTACAGTTCTATTTACATTTATATGCAAACAGTAGTTACATTTCTATTTACATTTATACACAAACAGTAGTTAAAATTCTATTTATATTTATGCACAAACAGTAGTTACATTTCTATTTACATTTACACACAGACAGTAGATACAGTTCTATTTACATTTATATGCAAACAGTAGTTACATTTCTATTTACATTTATACACAAACAGTAGTTACAATTCTATTTACATTTATGCACAAACAGTAGTTACATTTCTATTTACATTTACACACAGACAGTAGATACAGTTCTATTTACATTTATACACAAACAGTAGTTACATTTCTATTTACATTTATGCACAAATGTAGTTACATTTCTATTTACATTTATGCACAGACAGTAGTTACAGTTCTATTTACATTTACACACAAACAGTAGTTACATTTCTATTTACATTTATGCACAAACAGTAGTTACAGTTCTAGTTACATTTATACACAAACAGTAGTTACATTTATACATATGCATTCTAAGATTTTTAAAGAGGAGGGAGTTACTAAAGAGAAAGCACACGTGCAACTTAGTAGATTGTACAGGCATAGTTTTGTCATTTCAGTAAGAGGTTGAGAATATTATGTTTAAGGAGAGTATTTGGATAGTACTGTATAGTGAAAAAGTTTTAAACCTATGATGAGCGTGTACAGGACCAGGATTGTTTCAGATGTGGTTTAAGCAGTGGTTTAAAATTACTGAGTTTGTGGAGAGTTTTATTTGTATGGGGATACTATTCCAGAGTTTAGCAATATATTGGGAGTAGAGCGAGTATCCTGCAATATTATTTCACTTATTTGTAAGTAATAAGAATTTATTACTAGAATGGAGGTCCCTTGCTGGACAGTATGGCAGTAATAAGTTATGTAGTGCAGGGCATTTATCTGGATGATGAATGGTTTTGTGTGCTGTAGTCAGTTGTGCATATATTAGGTAGTTGTGCAGTTCAAGCCAGTTTAATTGCTTTATGCTAAGATGATGGTGGGTCTTGCGAGGGCGACTGGTGGCAAATTTAGCTATTTTATTGTATCAGGAGGCAAGTTTCTTTCTTTGAGTATTGTTTATGTTTGTTAGGATAGGAGCAGCATAAAAGAGACTCAGCAGTAAGAAGGTGGTGGCTAGAGTTTTTCTTGCAGTATCTGTAAGGAATTCATTTATCCTATAAAGGGAGCCTAGTTTCTGGTGTATAGATTTAATGGTGTGCAGTATATGGTGGTCATATTTGAAATTGTCATCTATTATGATGCCTAGAAGTTTACTGTGAGTTGCAGTTTCAATGACAGTATTATTTGCTGACTTTATGGTGTGATTTTATGATTTTGATTGACAAATTTTGAGGTGAAAAGCATCAACTAAATTTTATTGGGGTTGAGTAGGAGGTTTGATTCTTTGAGTCAGGTTTCTACAGAAGAGAAAGATTTTTGGGTAATGTCTTGGAACTTATTTATTGTTGAAGCCACAAATATTAATGTTGAGTCATCTGTATACTGAACTAAACTAGCAAGGTGAGTGGAGTTGTGGAGATCATTAATAAATATATTAAATAGTAGAGGACCCAGGATAGAGCCCTGAGACACCTGTAGTAACTGGTTGAAGGGATGAGTAAGTTTGTTGCCATTTAATAGCTTGTTGCCTTCCAGATAGGTAACTAAGGAACTACAACAAGGAGTATTGTGAAAGGCTTATCAAGAAGAGTTAACAAGCAGTTGCTGGTGTGAGACAGTATCAAATGCCTTTGACAAGTCTGAGAACATGGTGGACACAAGCAGACCAGCATTTCTATATCAGTTTATTATACTGATAAAATGTAGTAGAGCAGTAGTCGTGCCTTGCTGGGGCCTAAAGCCATGTTGTGTTTGAGGTGGGGAGAGAATTGCTATCGGTCTGTAGTTATTAAACACTGTAGATGTGACACCTTTGTGCAGTGGTAAGATGTAGGATTTTTTCCACAGTGATGGGATGTATTTTTCTGCTATGGACCTATTAATTAGTATGGACACAGGAAGGCTATGACTTTTGCAGCTATTTTAGCTAGTCTGATGATAGTTGGTCTACAGTTACAGAAATAATTTTCATTTTAAGGAGCAACTTCCTTACTGGTGAGGTAGGTACTGAACTAAAATTGAAGAGCTGTGGGTGGTTTTGAATGGACATAGGTAGAGTGGGGGGGGGGGCAGATGTGTTAGTGTGTAAGAGAGATAATATTGATTGTATAAAGTAGGAATTAAACTGTGTGGGGAAACAATCTGTTGTATTGTCTGTTTTTGGAGAAGGTCTAATGGCTTTTCCAGGGTGAAGTACTTCATTTAGTGATGACCAAAAAAGTTTTGGGTTGTTTATATATTTTTCTTGTAGGATGGTATAGTATGTTTGCTTATCCTGTTTGACATGGAGTTTTGTAAGGTTTCTAAGATGTCTAAATTGCTGGAGGCATTTTAAGTTCTATTTTTATGGTGTTTTTTTCCAGACTTTATCCCTCTTTATCATGATTTTTTTTGTTTCCTTTGCCAGCCATGGTGCAGGGTTGGACTTTACTCTTTTATTATGTTCTGGTGCTAGATTATTTAAGGTCTGTACGAATACATTATTAAAGTGTTCTACAGCAGTATCTAGTGGCATTGTTCTGAGTATATTCTAGTTATATATTTTTTAGTGTTTCATTGAAAATAGCTTTGCTGAAATTGGTTGTATTTCATATTTGATTATAGATAATATGTTTGTCTAGGTTATGATGAATTATAATAGTGTATGTTGGTATGTGGTCACTTATGCTATCTGAGAGGCAGCCTATTTTTGTCAGTTTGTCTGGTTTGTTTGTAAGAATCCAGTCTAATGTTGAGTGTCTCTCTGAAGTTTTATTCATTTTAGTAGGTGTAGTTATTAATTGTCTGAAGTTGTACAAGTTTATGGATTCAGTAGGGGTAGTGGAATTTATCAGTTGCCAGTCTATATTTAAGTCTCCAGGTATTATAGTTTATTGGTTAATTTGTTGGTATATCCAATACAAGATGCGTTCAGCAGTGTCAGTGTTATTTCCTGGTGGTATAAAAATTGTTAAAGATATAGTTTTCCTTTTGTTGATTTTTAGGAATGTTATTAGTAGTTCAGCATTGTTAAATTTGGGTATTTCCTGTGGAAATAAGGTAATGGTGAGGGAATGTTTATAGATAATTGCTACACCACCTGCACACTTGTTTTCTTTCTTTTTTTTAACCAGATTTCAGTAGCTATGACTATCAGGAGTGTATGTGTCAAGATAAGCATGTATCATGGATTTTATTGCACATACTTCTTAGGTTCATATTTAGCAAGGTGAATTTGGATTCTGTTGTTTGCTAATATGTATTAGGTGACTGGTTTATTTTGGGGTTAGAAGTGATGGTTTTATGAACACCGGGACCAAGGTTGTGGTGAATATCTCCACTATTTTTTTTTAATTGATATTTTACAAAGTGAAGAGTGCGTCTAGTTACATTTTGGTCTTGGTTTGATATGTGATCATAAATTTGGATAGTTAGTTTTAAGATATTTATTGAAAAATAGATCACATGTGGTTTCCTTGTAGAGATAGTGTGTTATGGAGAAAGACAGGCTGGGTAGATATTGGTATTCTTTGTGAGGATTGGTTGAAGTCCTAAGTATTAGAAGGCGGTAGATTTGATAATTGGTGATAAAGGTTAGTAGAGTGAGGAGAAATAGTAAATAATCTGACTTAGGGGCATGTTATTTAACTTGGGTTTTATCTTTGCTGTAAATTAGGATAAAAAATGTTAGAAGGGTAGAGGGTTGGTTGTAGAGATGTAATTTGACAGTTATAGGAGGTGAGGATTAAGACAGTTTGTGAGAGAGTCTTGGGTGGTAAACTAGAATGGGTGTTGCTATTAGGAGTAATTGTATTGATTGTTTTCCTCCTGAAGGGAACTGAATAATTACTGATTGTGCACAAATATGCAGGTGGTGCTATGGAAGCATAAATGCAGAGTAAGAGGGTGTGGGTGGGATTTGGAGGTATGGCAGGGGAGTGGAGTGAACCTGAGCATTAGCAAGGATGAACAAAGTGTGTTGAAAACTTGTCAAGAGACAGAAAAAATAATAAGTGACTTTACATAAACAGCCACAAATCTGCTGAGAGATAAGTAAAAGAAACAATGCAGTTTAAAAGGCCTCTGTGCTAGTAGATGAATATCTTGGTTTTGTTGTTCTAGGACACAGTTTTAGTAGGAGAGCTAAATATCACCTTGATCTGACTAATGGTGATAACAGTAAAAAATTGCACTTGAATCTTTGAACAACTGTATAATGTAAGGAGATTTCTATGGGCTTTGAAATGCAAAGTCTGAAAGCCTACCTCAACCGCCACAGACCAGGAAAACAATGACAAACGTAAGCCAGAAAGCAGTACTTCAGTTCTGGAAAAATACTGGCTTTGAACTCAAAAGTAGTTACACAAGAAGACAAATAAACTTAAGGAAGGGAGGCAGTGTACTGCTAAAAACAATGAATTAGGCACAGTTAAAGGAGAAAGTACCAATGGGACTGCTGTGGTCTAAGAAAATGGAGCTAGTATAGTGGACAAAGTTCTTGTTTTAGGCTGCCGTAATATTTATAATTTACATACAAATATAACCCAGTGACTGGTGTTCAAACTGCAGAATCCACTGTTACATACATATCTATTTGCTTGCAGGGACACTCTATAGAAAAATAAAAACACACTAAAAGAAATACCAGCTCAGAGCTGAAATTAGTTTAGTAACAGTTTCAGGCAAGGAGAAATAGGAAAGGAAGGGGAGAGACCAAGGGTGACTTCCTTTTGGGTATGCAGTTCCACTAAAGACAGGAGAATATAAAAGTCTCCATGAAAATCTTTAGCAAAAGGTGAAAGATTTGTATGTTCTGAAAATAAATCAGCTAAATGGGTACTCTAAAAATATTGCTATTTAAAAATCATACACACAGGTCATGTGACAAATTATAGGCCAAGCGTACATCATTTGTATTACATGCAAAAAAGGAAAAAGAAATATATTAACTGCGATATAACATAAACAAAAAGTTACGTTTTTAGGAAGAAAAAAGAAACAGATACCTGCCCTGACACACAAAAGAATCTTTATACAAGAAACATTTTTTGGAGGGATCCAGACATAAAATAATAAAAAAATGTTTAAATAATGACCTGACCAATTAATATATCCAAAATCAAAAACAACAAAAGGCAGGAGCTAAATCTTAAATGACATTTTCTTGGCTGGTGCACATAAAAAGTGAACTCCAGACTCTAGGGACCAAGTGGCTAAAAGCGCCTAAAAGCTGAGTATTTTATGTTTACAATAGGTTTTGTATCACTCTAGAATAAATCCAGTTCCAGAGGAAAGTTCCCCTACTGAAATGCACTATTTAAATATGGTATGTAGGTCTGAACTTAGAGTAATGTAAAAGCGTTTCTTGGTTCAGCAAAGAAAGATCTGTAATCTACTGCTCAGATCAAGGCAGTTTTGATTTCAGAGGCTCAGCCATTGGTGGATCATGTTTGGAGTTTATTTGTAGCAAACCTGACAATTTTGTTGTATTGTATAGTAGCCTGTTCTGTGTAATGTTTGATGAGATTCACTTTCTCTGTGGATGCACAGAGGATCTTAGGTAACTATGTAGTTTGTTCTCTGAGCACATAGTTATCCTGATTTGAGTATTGTTGTGTATGTTTTAGCATGCCTAGTTTTTTTGTCACTGTCATAAGGGTTGTAGCTCGTAATCCAAGGTAGCACTGAAGTATCTGACTTTAGGCACAAGCTCTCTAAATGTTTCATCTCTTGCCAGTGTTAAGGTTTACTTTGATTATCTGGAAATGCAGGCAGCTTGAAAGTGACCAGCCATTTAGAAACTGCCTGATAGTTCTCTAATAGTGGATGACAGGAATGGAAATGTGATAGTGATTGCAAAGGGATTTGCAATACCTCCTTAGATTGTTAATATGAATTCAGTGGGGTGAGAGGAAAAAAGACTAACTAAGCCTGTATTTTTGTGGATTGCCCTAGCCATTTTTGGGGAAATTAAGTAGTATTTATCCATCCAGCATGGATATTTTTGAACCACTGGTTGTAAGGAGATCTTTACCATAAGTGGCTGGCCTGCATGTAAGGATTGCATGCTCAGTAATGTGAAAAGCTTCTGAAAGATCCAAAAACTAGTTCATTTGATGCAGGGCCGGCCTTAGCTGAAACAGCACCCTAGGCGAAGTACTGCTGTGGCGCCCCTTAAGCCCCACCCACACCGAACACAAGGAACACCCCTATTTGAGCCACGCCCACAGATGGGTCACTCCCACAAAACACTCCAGTTCTTTCAATGTTTAAATGCATGAAAATCCAAGTCATACTGTAAGACACCTTGTAGTGTAGTTGACTGCAATTGAAGTAGGGTTACCACCTGTCCCACTTTGCAAGGGACAGTCCCTCTTTGGGCAGTTGTGTCCTGCAAAAAATGTGAAAAAATGGCAAATGTCCTGAGATTTTAGGACAAAATTATTTTCTATATTTTATGTAATAGTTGCATAAAACAGTTATTCTGTATCTGAAACACCTAAATGTTATAAGAAACAGAATAAGGAACTAAAATGCTACAAGAATAAACTTTTATTCAGGCAAAAAACTGAAGTTCTGTCCTTTGTACTGGCCGTGGCTATGTTTTGCCCTGCAAAATCTGATGTTTGTAGCACAAATGTTCCACTTTGGTCATTTGGAAAGGTGGCAACCCTAAATTGAAGGCAGAATTCTCCTTAACAAACCTGGTTGATCTGTTGCAAGTGTAGCATTTATCTACAGTCATGAGACAGTATTAACTTTTTTGAAAGGTGCATTGATGTTTACGTGTAGAAGTTCTCATTTGGTCTAGTGTAGCAACAACTCTACATTAACATTACTATATACCCTGATGTGCTTCATGCTCTTCACAGGTCAACCATCAAGTCCACATACTTCAGACAGCCACACATTGTGATGTGGTGGTGCTGCAGTTGTTTGCTGACCCAGAGGCCAAAAAGGAAAGCAGTGTTATTACTACAGTGACTGACATCTTGAACTTTGCATACAACTTACCAACAGCAAGCAGATTTCCCAGAATTGTATTGGCAATGTTTCTTATCCAATATGGGTTACAGATGGATGTGATACCTTTAAATTCAGTTTTACAGAACACCAGTGTACTATTTTCAGCTATCAGGTCCACCCAAGTAATTTGAAGACATATTTAAGATGAGAGACATTGTGATATTGTCAAATGATTTTATTCCATTACTTGTCAAGTACATTTTTATATACAATCTTTGACAGTAACATTTTGCACTTGTACAAACTGTCAGGTCTGGTTGACCAATTTGAAAACAGGTTTCAGTTGGCACAATTAATGCTAAAGACATTGAAATATTGTCAGATTTTATTTCATTGTTGGCTACTAGACATTTACTTTATACAGCTCATACTCAAGACATTCTAATATTGCCAGATGACATTATTCCATTGATGTCCCATTACATGTACATTTCTATATGCAGTGTTTGACACTTGTATAAACTGCCAGGTGCACTTAAATTGTCACACTTCATGTGAAAGACATCAAAAATTGTCATTTAATTATTCCTTTGCTGGCTACCAGATGTACATTTCTATCTGCAGTCTTCAACAATAAAAAGTGTTTCACTTGTACAAACTGTGCGGTCTGCTTGACTATTTAAAAACATTAGGTTTCAGTTGGCACAATTAATGCTTAAGGCATTGAAATATTGTCAGATTTTATTTAATTGCTGGCTACTAGACATTTCTATATGCAATGTTTGACAGTTAAATGTTTAACTTGCACAAAGTGTCAGGTCCACATGAGTAACTTCAAGACATTCATTTAGCTGGTTCAGTTCATGCTTCAGACATTGTAATAGTCAGGTTTTATTCCACACTGCTGCCATTAGATGTACATTTCTGTATGCCATGTTTGACAATGAAATGTGTGAGGTCCACTTGAATTGACACACTTCATGTGAAAGACATCAGCAATTGTCATTCAAGTATTCCTTTGCTGGCTATTAGATGTACATTTCTATATGCAGTGTTCAACAGTAAAGTGTTGAACTTGTACAAACTGTCAGGTCCACTTAAGTTGAAGACATTAGATTTCAGTTGGTGCACTTCATGTTAGACATCAAAATGTGTCACATTTTATCTGCTGCTAGTCATGCATTTCTATATGCAATACTTTACAATAAATGTGTAACGTGAACAAAAAGTGTCCGGTCTGCTTGAGTAATTTTGAAAAGGTTAGGCACAGTTCATGTTAAAGACATTGAAATATTGTCAGATTTTATTTCATTGCTGGCTACTAGACACATTTCTATATGTAATGTGTGACCGTTAAATGTTTAACTTGGCAAACTGTCAGGTCCACTTGAGTAATTTCAAGACACATTCATTTAGCTGGTTCAGTTCATGCTTCAGACATTGTAATAGTTTGGTTTTATTCCCCTGCTGCCATTAGATGTACATTTCTATATGCAATGTTTCACAGTGAAATGTTACACTTGTACAAACTGTCATGTCTACTGGAGTCTTTTAAAAAACAGGTTTCAGTTGACACATTTCCTGTGAAAGATACTGTATCATTGTCTGGTAATTGATTAAAGACTGGCACTGACCCTATTGGCATTATACAACTACACCTTTAATTACACGATGAACCTAAATCGGCCCTCGGGCCTATACAAGCCTAGCCATAACCAATTCCCTGAAACAATAACAGATGCAAGAGCAGGGTTCAACTTTGTTATAGCCATTCAGGTCAGCCAGTCACAGTAATAGAGAATAGTGCACAACTGACAGTACTGAGCTTCCCTACCAACTTTGCTGTAGTGCTTCCCTACAGGAACTCTGGCATACTGCAAAATTGTTATGCCTTACACTGTAAAATCTTGACTACAGGGTAAATCAGATGTGAAATCATGCATAATTTGCACACTCTTCATTCCCTACCTAGCTACTTACTAAAGCTGCACTTATCATGCCTTGCACTGAGCAAATCAATTATATCAGCATAGTCTATCTGGCAAGATATCTCATTAACTGAAATCATAGCCAAGCCCACAAGTCTATCTTGTCACATAGTACTTAAATACGTTAGTTGTAGTTTGGAGAAGCTTCTCTCCCCAGATGCAACTGTCATTGGCAGTGTCAACAAAATGTGCAGAGCTACCACTACCTGTGGGAATATTTCAACTAATACGTGCTTTATTACATTGACATCCAGCACTGATAATCCCTTTGGAGTAATGCGATAAAGTGTTTAATTCCTCATACAGCTGTACTGCATCAATATCAGCAGATTCAAAGTGGGTTAACAGACAGAATTGAAATATCTTCAGTAACTAACAAGAGTTCCTCTATGTTGTAGAGGAAGCCAAAAGTAGCACTGAGCTGCAAGGTGAGTGAACCTGTCCTTCACAGATGACTGCAACATCAACACGAATGTTGAAAGTTGACTTTACTATTCTGTACAGGACTAATTAGTCATTTGGTTCATAACAAAAAAGCCTCCGCTTTCCTGGGTCTCACCTCATCTGCACCAGGAAACTGCAATTCTACCTCCAGTGATTCAGCTAGCTCAGTAGTAGTTACTTTTGCCTTTTTGTACCCTGTGGCCCTGTATTATGTTAAGATACTTTTCAGTTCATCAAGCAGAATCACTGCTTGATCTATTTGCATGGAAGAGCTTTGCAAATGTTTACTGACTTGTCCAACCTTCACTAATACATCATACCAGACCACTAGTAGCACTATTAAAAACATAGCACTTATTGTACTGCTCAGCCATGCTGCTTCAGATGTGCCTTAGGATCCTTGTCTTTTGTAAGTTCTGCCACTGAAACCAAGGCATTGGAAAGTGCACCCACTTCAGATCACACTGCTTTGACACTTTCTACCTTACACTCCCACCTGGTCTCACAAAGTGGCTTTACAGATAGACCTGACACATGATCACAAAGTATTTTGTACCTCTGACGAGTGTACATTTGTTGCAGATTACCAAAGAATGAAACATCTATTGAAGACTTTGCAGCATCACTAATTACAAGATTGAGATTGTGACAGCCTCAGGGTACAAAAAATGCATGTGGATTTAAAGACAAGATTCCTGCAACACCAGAATGTTTTCATTTCATATTAGAGCCAATATGTCATAACCCTGGCCTCTGCAGTTCTCTAGTGGAATTCCTAAACTTAAGTTCATTTAACATGGTCAGTGAGAAATCCACCAGTAGTCCCAGTAACATGGAAGGACAAAAAGTACCCCTTTCCTTCCAGTTTCATTGCATTCACAAAATGGACAGTGACATGCAATGTTTTACAGTGACATGTTACACTTGTATTGTCATGTCTGCATGAGGCACTTAAAAAAAGTAGTGTTCAGTTGGCACACAGTTCACGGTATAGCTACTGTAACTGTCAGATAATTAAAGACTGGCAATGACCCTACTGCCATTATGCAACCACACCTTCATTACACATGCTGAAACATTAGCAGATGAAAGAATAGGGTTCAACTTTGTTCTAGCAATTCAGGTAAGCCAGTTACAGTAGTACAGAATAGTGCCTAGCTGACAGTACTTTGTGCTGCCCTACAGGAACTCTGGCGTAGTACAGAATTGTTATGCCTTCCGCTGTAGGATCAGACTACAGGGTACATCAGATGTGAAATCATGCATACTTTGCACACTGTTCAGTCTCTACCTAGCTACTTACAAAAGCTGCACTTTTCGTGCCTTGCACTGAGCAAATCAGTTATATCAGGATAGTCCATCTGGCAAGATCTCATTATTAATTCAGATCATACCCAAGCCCACAAGTTTATCTTGTAACATAGTACTTGTTAGTTTGGAGAAACTTCACTCCCTAGATGCAACTGTCACATGCAGTGTCAAAAAAATGTGCAGTGCTACCTCTACCTCTGGTAATATCTCCACTAATACGCACTTTTTCATTACATTAAGGACATCCAGCACTGTGACATTACTCCAAAGGGATTATCAGTGTTTAATTCCTCATACTGCATCAATATCAACAAATGCAAAGTGGGTTAACAGATAGAATTGAAATATCTTCAGTAACTACCAAGAGCTCCTGTATGTTATAGAGGAAGCCAAAAGTAGCACTATGAGCTGTAAGCTGAGTGAACCCGTCCTTCACAGATGATAGTGCAACATCAACAAAGAGTTTTGAAAGTTGACTTTACTATTCTGTTCAGGACTAATTACAGTCATCATTTAGTGCATAACCGAAAAGCCTCTTTCCTGGGTCTCACCTACTCTGCACCAGGAAACTTCAATCCTACCTCCAGTGCTTCAGCTAGCTCAGTAGCAGTAACTTTTGCCTTTTCGTACCTTCTGGCCTTGTATTCTGTTAAAAGCCTTTTCAGTTCATCAAGCAGAATCACTGCTTGCTCAATTTGCATGGAAGAGCTTTGCAAACATTTACTGACTTGTCCAACCTTCACTAATGCATCATACCAGACCACCAGCACTATTAAAAACTTAGCACTTCTTGTACTGCTCAGCAATGCTGCTTCAGATATGCCTTAGGATCCTTGTCTTTTGTAAGTTCTGCCACTGAAACCAAGGCATTGGAAAGTGCACCCACTTCAGATCACACTGCTTTGACACTTTCTACCTTACACTCCCACCTGGTCTCAGTGGCTTTACAGTTAGACCTGACAAATGATCACGAAATAGTTTGTACCCAAGTTAGAGAATGTAAACAGTGTACATTCATTGCAGATTACCAAAGAATGAAACAGCATCTACTGATGACTTTGCATCAGCAATTACTAGATTGAGACTGTGACAGCCACAGGGTACAAGAAATGCATGTGGATGTAAAGACAACATTCTTGCCTGAACACAATGTTTTCCCCTTCATATTAACAGCCATTGTCATAACCCTGGCCGCTGCAGTTTAGTGAAACTCCCCAACTTTTGAGTTCATTTAACACAATGTCACTGCGAAAGCCAGCAGCAGTCTCAATAACCTGGAGGAAGGAGAAAAGTACGCCTTTCCTTCCACTGTTTCATTGCATTCAGCAATACGGACAGTCAGTAACATTTCTATATGCAATGTTTCAGTGAAATGTTACACTTGTACAAACTGTCATTTCTACTTGAGTCACTTAAAACAGTAGGCTTGTTATCACAATTCATGTTAAAGATACTGAACCATTGTCAGTTAATTGATCAAAGATTGACAATGACCCTATTGGCAGTAGGCAACTATACCTTCAGTACACATGCTGAAACATTAGCAGATGCAAGAACATGGTTAGTCTGCTTCGTTATACCTATTCAGGTAACAAATTACAATACAGAATAGTGCATAGCTGACCATACTTTGTGCTTCCCTGCCGACTCCACTGTAGTGCTTCCCTACAGGAACTCACATACTACAGAACTGTTGTGCTTTCTGCTTACGACTGTTGTGAAGTCATACAAAATTTGCACACTTAGATTCATACCTAGCCACTTACTAAAACCACACCTTTCTTGCCTTGCACTGAGCAAATCTATCAATTATATCAGCAGAGTCTATCTGTCAAGATATTTCATTATTAATTGAAATCATAGCCAAGCCCACAAGTCTATCCTGTAGCATTGTACTTCTTTGAGTATGTTTTGATTAGTTTGAGTTTGGAGAAGCTTCTCTCCCCAGATGCAACTGTCACTGGCAGTGTCAACAAAATGTCTAGAGCTACCACTACCTGTGGGAATATCTCCACTAACCCTCGCTTTTTCATTACATTAAGGACATCCAGTGCTGATAATCCCTTTGGAATAATGTGGCAAAGGATTTTCAATTCCTCATACAACTCTACTGCATCGATATCAGCAGAGTCATTGTGGGTTAAAAGATTCTGCAAGTCTTTACAGAGCTGAAATAGCTTCTCATCAGAAACATTACAGAGGTCTTGTATGTTGTAGAGGAAGCCAAAAGTAGCACTATGAGCTGCAAGTTGAGTGAACCTGTCCTTCACAGATGACAGTGCAACATCAACAAGAGTGTTGAAAAAGTTGACTTTAAAATTCTGTTCAGGACTAATTAGACACTGATCATCGGCTTCATAACCAAAAAGCTTCCTCTTTTTCCTGGGTCTCACCTCATCTGCACCAGGAAACTTCAGTTCTACTTCCAGTTCTTAAGCTAGCTCAGTAGCAGTCACTTTTGCCTTTTCGTACCCTGTGGCCCTGTATTCTGTTAAAAACCTTTTCAGTTCTTCAAGCAGAATCACTGCTTGATCAATTTGCATGGATGAGCTTTGCAAAAGTTTACTGACTTGTCCAACCTTTACTAATACATCATACCAGACAAATAGCGCTATTAAAAACTTAGCAATTTTCATTGTACTGCTCAGTGATGCTGCTTCTGAATATGCCTTAAGATCCTTGCCTTTTGTAACTTCTGCCACCAAAATGAAGGCATCATAAACTGCATCCACTTGGTATCTCACTGCTTTCACACTTTCTACCCTACACCGCCACCTGGTCTCACACAGTGGCTTTACTGTTAGACCTGACACATTATCAGAAAATATTTTGTACCTCTGAGTAGAGGATGTAAACAGAGATTACATTCATTGCAGATTACCAAAGAATGAATCAGCATCTATTGAAGACTTTGCAGCATCACCAATTACTAGACTGAGATTATGACAGCCACAGGGTACAAAAAATGCACGTGCATTTAAAGACAAGATTCTTGCCTGAACACCAGAATGTTTCTCCTTCATATTAGAGCCATTGTCATAACCATGGCCTCTGCAGTTTTCAAGTGGAACTCGCAAACTTTTAAGTTAATTTAAGACAATGTCCGTCAGAAAACCACCAGTAGTCTCAGTAACCTGGAGGAAGGACAAGAAGTACTCGTTAACTTCCACACTTTCATTGCATTCAGCAATATGGACAGTCAGTGACATCTGTTCCTGATGACTGCAGTCAGGAGTGCAATCCAATATAATGGAGTAGTACTTGGCATCTCTTATCTTTTGCAAAATACTGTCTTGACAGACTTGGACATTAACATTATCAAGGTAAATACAACTTGAGAACAGTCCACAAATGTAAAAAACAGTCCAGCAAAGAACTCCTGCCTCAAAAAAGAGAAGGCACCAGCACGACACAAGCACTGTTCACAAAATGTTTAATCCAAACGATAAAATAATTCACATGAAGTTAAGCGCTTTCATCCACTAGGGACTTCTTCAGGTTCTGAAGAAGTCCCTAGTGGATGAAAGCGCTTAACTTCATGTGAATTATTTTATCGTTTGGATTAAACATTTTGTGAACAGTGCTTGTGTCGTGCTGATTAACATTATCAACTCGTTCTGAATGGTTTTCCCCAGGTAGTGATCATGGATCTCAGCATTACTGATACGACGAAGATGCTCTTGTATTACTGGATCAAACTTGCCCAACAGCTGCACCAACCCAAGGAAGTTGCCAGTATCACTTGTAAAGAGTCGATCCTCACTACCCCTAAATGCCAAGTTATGTTGGGACAAGTACTGACAGATTGCAAGCAGTCTTTCCAGAACATTTCTCCAGTATTTTCTCTCAGGTTTAATCATGTTCTCATGGTGGTGATCAATGGTAGAGCTATTCTTAAGCCTCAAATGCAAGTCACTACACTTAGCAGCAGCTTCGTTATGTTTCACTGACTGTTCATGTTCTATAAGCTTTTGTCCCAAATTTTTCCAGTCATATGTTCCTGTACTAGACAGGGCAACTAAATGAGTACTGCTGAAGAGTTTGCAGCAAAAACAAAATACCAAGTCACTACTTTCGGAATACACCAACCAAGACCTTCTGACTGTCTCACCATTTGTAAGTCTTTTATTATAAAAGATGGGATTGAATCTTCTATGGTGATCATCATAGGGGAAACTGTGATTCATTATCTGAACAGGCCCTGCAGCACTTAACAGACAGCGAACTTTATCATCCATGGGATCTGGCCATTTACCAGGGTCACTATCGACTTCCTTGTGTGTTACCGGATCTACTTCCTTATTTTCCTCCTCACATATATCTACTACTTGGTCAGATACATGACTTGCTCCTAGCTCTGAACACACAGGAATAGAGTCAATGGATGCCCCAGACACTGACTGAGCTTCACACTCTCTGTCACACTCGGCATTACCACCTGCAAGGTCAGAGCCATTATCACACACCTCAGACTCAGATTCATTATCTGTACATCCAGTACCAGTATTGTCAACATCTACCATACAGAAAGCATCGCTGGGACTTTGGCAGGAACTGTCACTTTCACCTGGTCTGGAAGGACTGCTTGGCACCTCAGGGAAATCTGCCTCTTGAAGCGTTTCACTGTCCCTGTCTTGCAGCTGACTGCTGTCTAATGTCTGACTAGACTGCATAAAGCGCATCATTGAAGCACGTAAACTAGCCACTTGCAATTCTCTCTCAGCCTTTCTTTTTCTATTTGCTGCACCAGAAAGCTTCTTTGGACCTTTTCCAGGCTGTCTGTTAAAAATAAATTTGGTAAAGGCAGAGATGTTAGGAATGGAAATTGCAGTGTTCATAAACTCCCTCAATTCTTAGAGCTGACTACCCACCCAAGTCTTGCAATTCACCCAACTAGGCCTTGCAACAACTGGTTGTATAACTAAGTACATGTATTAGAGCCAACTTTATACTATACAAAATTATACTATACAAAACTATACAAAATTAGAAAACAGCAGAACAGTGTACAGGCTTCTCAATTTCTGGCACTAGCCAGCCAATTCAAATCAAGAACCAGTCACCTGGAACTAGAGCTTGCATACATATATTGAGCACATTTACCCCCCCCCCCATCTCATCCTATCCATTTACTTGTAAACATTTCGAATGCTACCACTGTACTCGTTCATAAAGTGATGTGGTTCATGAAGTGATGTGATGGCTCATTTTTCATCTAATTTACTGTCCACACAGATCGTGCCTAAAATGTAAGCTATCAGGAATGCTATTCAGTTGTCATGGAAGTGTTTACCAATTCACAGATGCAGAGGATGCGGTATTGGTATTCATTGCAGAGGATGCAGTATTCATTGCAGAGGATGCGGTATTCATTGGAGAGGATGCGGTAGTCATTGGAGCACTGGAAGCTTCCGAATATTTCAACAGTTGGTTCCTATCAAGTTCAAGATAACCAGTTTCCCAACGATCTATGAAGGACGAAACATTAATGTAAACATACTGCATGGTACAAAAAAAAAAAAAAAGACAGCTGACAGCATTGATGCTCCCCACAGACGATCCTAAGTCACTTATACAACTGCACTGCAGAACCTCCCTATAATATGCTTGTTAGTGCCAGTACATCTCCTTGAGAAATTATAGCACAACAGTCTGTTCCTTAGATAGAAGAACCTATTAGACAGCCACACTTTCGCTTCTTTCCCTTGCACTACAAAATATTTATATATAAACCAGCACATGAATTACTTGATGTTAAATCATATTCCCATTCTACATTCAAATTACATGTGTTTGCAGTGAGATCAGTGTACTGCAAACAGAAAACAAATTCACATTTTTGATGTATTTTCAGAAAGTCACACTGAAGCAGTAGAAATAAACCCACACCATGTTTACAAAGTTCACTGCTATTGTACATAGCGTCTCCAACATCACTCACACCCAGATACACTGCTATTCCTCCGCTATGGCAAGAATGCCAAGTAAATTCAATTATTTTTTCCTACATGTTTTAATCAATAGGTATTTCGAACTTCAGCAGCATGTGATACAAAACCTACCAACACCAAATACCTTTGCAGGTAACTGCACTGATGAACTGTCCTAGACATTTTCAAAAGGAAAATCACAGCTAAATAGCCAGGCACTGTGGTATATAAAAATTGCAGTTACTCTACGTTTACAATTAGTAACGTCATTCTCACAGCAGCCAACAACTTGTTAACACATTTCTGAGTGTTAGCAACTCAAACTAAAAATGCAACAGTGCGAGACTCAAACCATAAATACTAAAAATCGTACTAGAAGTACAAATTTGCATTCAAATGCAGTTCAGAGAGAGTTAAGAAACTAAAACACAAAACTTCCAGTGCACACATGCTCACTCAGTGTTGTTTCACGAGCACCCACATATTGTGACATTTAATTTACCACTGCTCATTAAATAACTGACAGTAATCTGATACACCAAAATTTCACACAAAAAAAACTCAAACGTGTAAAACTGCATTGCCCAACACAACAGCAAAAAAGTGAGCAAGAGTTATATAGCATTTGACAAAATCAGAAGGTAAAATCACCACAAATATGCCTTCAAAAAGCTGCATTAGCAATGCTTATGCTGCTATCAAATATGCTTTAACTATTCATCTGCAGTAAAACAATCAAGTACATCACAAAAATAAAAGCAGAAATCTGTTCAGTCACATGACATGACTACTGTGGTTAAACAATGGGTGACATGAAATAAAGCCAAAAGCTGATTTCATAAAACATTCTGATAGTTCTATTTTCCTCACAGTCCTTGTACCATGCAAAAAAAGAGCTTGATCATCATCCGATATGAAGTAAATGTAGTAGCTTGTGTTACAACACTAGAAAACGAATCCCAACCGATATTTACCGTCACAACACAATAGGAATTCAGAAATAAGAATATAGTATTCACCAAGGCAAAATTGTGCCACATGTAAAAAAAACAAACTGAAGCACATACATGCAATATCTGTAAAGTGGGTAACTACATACAAATTCATGTTGGTACTCTGCTCCATTTAGCATATGATCCTATCTGATCCTCTTTCTGAAATTAAGACAGAAATAAAACCAGATTTAAGGGGCAACTTAGAAAAAATATATACTGATCAGATCAGGACTCATTCTGAACTAAGGTAATATAGCAATAACCCATGCCTGGGTGTGGGTAATGCGGAATTTACCCACGGTTGCCAAGCAAAGACAACCGTGGGTAAATCCCGCATTACCCACACCCAGGCATGGGTTATTGCTATTATACTATGACATTATTTAAGAAAAGAAATAATTACTTTTCTTAAATAATGGCATTGTATAATGCCTCTTTGCTGCCCTTCCGCAGCTGTCTGGTATCCGCGGCAGTTCTGATGTACTGCGCATGCCTACGCAGTACATCAGAGCTGTGGCCAAAAGCAATGGAGAAAGCAAGATCTCCGTTGCTTTTTTGTAAGCTTTGTTAAATGGGTTTAACATAGCGAGAGAGCTTTAAAATAAGCAATGGACATCTCTGTTGCTTATTTTAAAGCTGTCTCGCTATGTTAAACCCATTTAACATAGCAAAAGCAATGGAGATCTTGCTTTCTCCGTTAACTTTTAAACCTGTCTCGCTATGTTAAATGGGTTTAACATGGCGAGACAGTTAAATAAGCAACGGAGATCTCCGTTGCTTATTTTAAAGCTGTCTCGCTATGTTAAACCCATTTAACATAGCGTGACAGGTTTAAAAAAAAGCAACTGAGAAAGCAAGATCTCTGTTGCTTTTTTTAAACCTGTGTCGCTATGTTAAACTCTTTTAACATAGCGAGACAGTGTTTTAAAAGAGACTTATACTAATGGAAAAAGTCCGGGCGACCGAACCTTTTTCCATTAGTATAAGTCGATTTGCAACGTGCACGCTGGCCAATCGGCATGCACGTTTTGGAATATTAATGGGGGTCATGGTATAATTAGTAATAAACAGAAGTCAGCTGTCACACCTCAAAATCCACCCTAACCTCTAAAAAGCATAATGTTGACTATAGTCACTTAATACCATAACTGCTGGAATGAGCTGTAAATCTCTATGACACAAATTAATAAGCTGTCATTATGAAAACTTGTCAATTTTCATACTGTTAATATCTTGGATTTCCCATTGTCTCAAAGCAGACTACAAATAAAGGCTGGGCGCTCCTGAGTATTTGGTTCTGCATCTTGCACAGCATTGTCCATGATTATTAGCTTTAAGTGTACACTGGACAGCAGAATCATCCCAACCCACACACAGCAAACCAGCACCTTAGTCATAAAGAAAACTGTGATATATACTCTCTGAATTAATAATAAAGACTGAAATCTGTATAAATCATGTGACATGTCTACTGAAAAATAAAATAACTTTTATATCTCTTACTTCAGAAAAATGAGCAAACAAAATGGCCACACACTGAATGAAACACCTTGGTTACTTAAACAGCTAAAATGTACCAGCAACAAGTCACAAATGGTCAGAAACCAAAACATTATCTGAACAGTCTGAGAACATGCCAAAACACCTGCAAACATAACCCAGAGAGGCACACCAATTAATAAACTACAACAAACTAAGCGAAAACACGAGAACCCCATTACAAAACACAAGTGGCAGAGTGAGCAGGAGTGGACCTAAAACACAAATACAGACTCCCAGTAATATAGCATGCACAACAAAATAAAGAAAGCAGGTATAAAAACAAGTGATAGTAAAATACAGAATATATGTACAATTTAATAACATGTTATAGCATTTCCATAACAAACATGAAATTTACACCATGCATTAATGAGGCTGTTAGTCTCAAGCAGATAAAATGAAATTTAGTTAAATAAATCACAAAACGTGAAAATGTCCCACATACTCAACATGGAATATGGTCGGATATGAGTTGTATGTTAAAAAAATGCTTTGAGCATTTAAATAATCTTATGAGGTGATGTCTTTAACTGCTGCTTCAAAAATGTTATATATCAATTTACAGTACATTAAGTAGTCCCCAACACAGCTAAGGTACAGAAATAATGAAGTTGTTGCATGACCCTTTCTTTTAATTTTTAGATAGTGTTTAATCAAGTGGCAAGGACAAATACAGACTACATGAAGCACTCTTTAAGTAGCCTTTTTGTAAATGCAGCATGCATTTAAACAATTCAGGGCATGATTGTGTTAGTGTACAGTGTGTCTGTGTGTGCTGTTTAGTCCGCAGGCCATTTCATTTAAAATTAAATGCCATACCAAACCAGAAACTTCTATCTACTTCTATAACTTCCTCTTCCTGCCTGTTTTAGTGGAAAATGAAATAGATCACTGACCGCATATACCAACTAAACTGGATTGGATCCTGCTTGATGATTTAGTTTGCAAGCCATAACATTCATCTCTGTTAACTTAGGTCTTAGGCTGATTTAGTTTGCAATCCATAACATTCATCTGTTATCTGTTAACTATAGGTCTTAGCCTAAGACATAAGTTAACAGATGAATGCTATGGATTGCAAACTAAATCAAGCAGGAGCCAATCGTTAGTCTTAGTGTGGTGGTAACATCAAGAAGAGTGCTTGTCTGCTTCACATAAATATATAATTTCCCCCCGACCCCGTCCCCGACTAAACTCATAGCCAAACAATAAATAAACCAAAGGTGGAGGAAGGTCTGGACTGGTATAGGCAGCAGGCATAAAACAAAAAGCCCAAACCCGCGCCGTTTGTTACATAGCCTACGTGGAGCTACAAAAAAAAAAAAAAAAGTGCTTGTCTGCTTCTTTCACAAACAAATATATTATTCCCCGGAGCAGACCCCATCCCTAACTTACCTCCTAGCCGCTGAACACAAATTATATTATAAACCAAATATGGAGGGTGGTCTGGACTGGTGGAAAAAGCCAAAACCTGCACCATTTGTTTTATAGCCTGTGTGGAGCAACAGAGAACCAGGCAATCAGAATGACGATGACTCACTCACGTCCACAGATTACAATGCGTAAGTAATGCAATAGCCAGTAGGTGCACCCTCCTCTCTATCTCGTCAATGAAGAAAGGAACGAATGGTGGGCGTTAGCTGTTTATGTACGCTCAATTGGATCAGTAGCCGTGATGTCAGTGGTGTGAAAGCATCACTGATAGGTTGCTTTGAATAATGCTCCACAAGAGCGGCCACTCACATCACATCACATTCAGCATATATATGCAGGGGCAGGGAATGAGTGAGAACACGGCTTAGGGGGCTGTGCTATATGTGCTACTGTGGATGGAATGAATGGAACAAGTTCGTGCTTTAGTATGAAGTGGGGGGAAGGCGCAATTGCTAGCCTCTATGGGAGGCGGTAAAAGTAAAGAAATGTTGTTGTTGTTGTCTTTCAGCTTTTCCCGGTTAGGGGTTGCCACAGCAGAACTACGGTCTGCTAATGATTGGCAGTAGATAAGAAATGTTAAAGCATTAAATTGCGCCCTTTTGAGGCCGGCCTGTATGGTGCCCTAGGTGGTCGCCTAGTATGCCTATGCCTAAGGCCGGCCGTGCTTTGATGAGTCATTATGATGTGATCTGTGTTATATGCACTTATTATCCTGTTCTAAAGCCACCTTAGGTACAAATAGTATTATATTATTATTCCGCTAGTCTAAAAAAATGCCTATAGGCTATTTTCTCCAGGCTCAAGGCTATGGAAAAGTAAAGGAGATAGCTGCTAGCAAAGCCTGTATGCTCATTTTCATAAATAATTCTCATTACAGTTAATTTTCATTGCAGTGATTTCACTACATGTTCTTGTAAACTCTTGATTATCTGCATTGTGAAGAGTTCTGTCGCTGCTTCAGCTACCATATGAACATTTTGAGGAACATCATCAGTGGAGGTAAAGCCATTTAGAAATACTTAGATTTATTTCAGTAATCTTTCACGATGCTTGGAATGATTGCTCTAAAACTTAAATCTGAGCTTGCCTGGCTTCAACATCATTAACTGCTGTGGTACAGAAAAAATAAGATTAACTTCCAGAATTTATTATTTAACAAAAATAAGCAAGGTCTTCATCTTTTTGGTTTGTGCTGAGTTCTGGACATAAATTTGATATTTTGTTTATAAGCAACCCTTCAACAGTTTTCATTAACCTTTTGGTGAGTTAGTTGCATTTTTATTTGGCATGGTAAAGTAGTACTTCCTTATTGCATAACAAAGGTGCATTTAGTTTTTCAGTGACTGCAACAGTTGTAGGGACTGCTGTGTCTAATCTTTCTGATAATGTTTCTACGCAGATCTCTTTGAAATCAAAGACATCTTCATATCGGGTTTGACCCATGGATGCACATCGTGAGTCTTCTGTGTCAAATGCTCCTGATATAAGCCAGTGACTTTGGTATTGTTATGACACAACCTCATCAAGTCAGGGTAGCAGCCACAGAGGTGACCAATCATTTTGGGTTAGCATGGATACAAAATCTAATTTAGAAAGTGTTTGCTATTTCATATCCAAACTATTTGTGGGCATTGCAATGATCTGGTATAATCCTAACTTGGAAAGGTAAGGGTTGCTTTAACTTCCAGTCATTATACCTGTGGCAAGAATGTTGTTTGGAGAACTAGTAAAAGAAAACTTAATTCCAAAAGAATAGAGAATTATTTTTTCAATACCCTCACAAGTAATGATAAGAATTTCTAGAAATCCTACATAATATCTGCTATATCTTATTTTGAGTGAGCACTACAGTCTCATTGATGAAAGACTCAGCCTTTAAATGCCCGTTGTACTATTATGCTGCTATAATTCAGCCTATCCATGGTTGAGTTTGGAAGAAAAATGGATTGCACTCAACAGTTTATACCAAAGGCAAGGAAGGTAAAATGTTGCATGTTGTTTCTGAATATAAGGCTTGTAATATAAACACATCATGCTTTACTTATAAGTTCATCTTTTCATTGTCATTATTGCCCCCCCCCCCCGGCTTGAATATTATGTCTTATGTTAGCTCCTATCTTGCACCTCATTAAACTCCAAATGTTGTTTTAGTATCTCCTGGAGAGCGGTCTTCTTCCATTCAACTATTGCCTACTCATCATGTCATGCACTGCAGGGAGTTCAGCATTGGGGGAAACCAAGATTCAAACTATCAGACACTGTGTTATTGCTACATATTCATATCTGAGTTGCTCAATCTTTGGACATGCCAGTGTATGATGTACGCTGCTTGCTGTGTATAACTTTTAGTTATGTACTTACCATAACTTTAGATGTATGGGATCCATCTCGCCTACATTCTGAACAGATGGGTTCGGAGCCGATCCTCGGCTCCGACTCAGCACGCTATACTATAGAATGAAGTCTCTTATTGGCTGAGCCTCCTCATATCCCAGGATGCCCCACTACTGCTTCCCCAGATCTTGTTTGTCCGCACACATGCACACACACATAGACTGTTGTTATAAAATTGCCAGGTGTTTCAAGAGAGGAAAAAACAGTTGTATTCGGGCCGTTCGGTCTCTTCTGGCCTCCAAGGCAGGGGGAAGGAGGGTGGGCTATTAGGAATGTAGGCGAGATGGATCCCATACATCTAAAGTTATGGTAAGTACATAACTAAAAGATGTAATGTGATCCTATCTCGCCTACATTCTGAACAGATGGGACAGCGTCCCTAGCACCTAATTCCTGGGTTGCTCATTGGAAAACGGTCCGGAGAACCGTGGAACCGAAGGAAGCTCGGCCCCTGGATGCCACATCCAATTTGTAATGAGAAATAAAGGTATGAAGAGAAGACCATGTAGCAGCTGCACAGATGTCATTAATAGAGAGCTTGGAATAAAAAGTTGCCGAAGTGGCCATAGCCCTGGTAGAATGAGCTTTCACAGGAATTGTAAGCTCTTTATTTGAAATGCGATAAATATGACTGATACAGTCTCTGATCCACTTGGCAATGGTGACTTTCGTGATGGCTTTGCCCAATTTATTGTCTGAAAAAGACACAAACAGTTGATCTGATTTTCGTGATTGTTGTGTCCTATCCAAACAGAAACGTAATTGTCTGTGCACATCTAAGGTGTGAAATGTATACTCAGCCCTGTCTGTATACTTAGGGAAAAAAACTGGTAATTCCAGAGATTGTTGCAAGCAAAATTTAGAACAAACCTTTGGTATAAAGGATGGGTTTGGTCTTAGAGAAACTCTATCCTTGTGAAAAATCAGGTATGGTGAATTGATGCATAAGGCTTGAAGTTCTGAAACTCGCCTGGCTGATGTGATAGCAACTAGAAGGGCAGTCTTCCAAGAAAGAAATTTCAAGTCACAGGTTGCTGCCGGCTCAAAGGGGGGTGCGGTTAATGCGCCTAACACTACGTTAAGGTCCCACGGTGGTGCAGGATGCGATATAGGTGGCCTAAGAAGCCAAGCTCCTTTAATAAAGGCTTTGCACAACTTATTGCTCATTAAAGGTGGTTCTACGTTCTCATGAAAATTGGAAATAGCCGCCAATTGAACTTTGATGGTGGACACCGAACAACCCTGGTTGAACAGGGAGGTTAAAAACTTCAGAACCTCTGACACAGAAGCTGTCATAGGGTCTAATCCTCGGAGTTGAGCCCAAATAGCAAACCTCTTCCATTTACTGCTATACATCTTTTTTGTAGAGTACTTGTGGGCCGAGGACAAAATATGCATAACCTCAGGGTCGAAAGAATGGCTCCTAACTATGGTCGGAAGAGGAGTAGCCAAGCTGCTAGCTTCAATGAATGGAGGGACTGATGGAGCTGTCCTGACTGATGAATCAGAAGGTCTGGAACTTGGTCCAGGAACCAGGGACCGTCCAATGCATACTTGCGAAGAAAGGGGAACCATACTTGACGAGGCCAGTATGGGGCGATTAGAATCATTTTGCTTCCCAAGCGAATTGCCTTCTGAACCACCTTGGGGATAAGGGGAACTGGAGGAAAGGTGTATAGCAGACCCGGGGGCCAAGCTTGGACTAGAGCATCCTTGGGGGTCTCCCCCGGAGCTGGAATGAGAGAGAAGAACTGCTGGCATTTTGCATTGAGGGGAGTTGCAAAAAGATCACAACATGGGATTCCCCATCTCGTGAAAATCTGTGTTACCACTTTGTGATTCAAGGACCATTCGTGTGGGGAGAGAATAGTCCTGCTCAGTCTGTCGGCTATCACATTGGATGTCCCCGGAATGTGTGTTGCCACTAGAAAGCGTTTGGTAGCAATCACCCAATCCCATACCTTCATGGCCTCTCTGCAAAGGGGGTAAGATCTGGTCCCTACTTGCTTGTTCAAGTACCAGACTACCGACATGTTGTCAGACTGAATGGCAATCGTCCCCTGGGGAAGGTGGTCGTGTAGTGCTTGCAACGTTAGAAGCACCGCCCTCATTTCCAGGATATTGATGTGGAGAAGAATCTCGTCGGAGTGCCACGTGCCTTGGACCGACCTGTCCAGATAATGTCCCCCCACCCTGTCTGGGAGGCGTCCGTAGTCAACGTGGCTGAGGGGGATGGGGGAACGAAGGGTCGCCCCTGATCCAGGTTGGAGGAATGAAGCCACCAACGAAGATCCTGCTTGCACGTCTCTGTTACCAATATGTGGTGACTGAGGGGGAGGTCTTGATAAGACCACTGGGCTAAAAGGAGCCACTGGAGTATCCTCATATGTAACCTTGCAAAAGGAACGAGAAGAATGGTGGCTGACATGGAACCCAACAGCTGCAGGACCATTCTCACTGGAGCTCGACGTCTGAGGAGTAACGCCCGCACCTGAGACTGCAATGTTGCTATCCTTTCCGCAGGAAGATAGACTCACATCTGCCTTGAGTCTATTTCTGCACCAATAAACAGAATACGCTGTGATGGCCGCAATACGGATTTTGTCCAATTGAAGGTGATTCCTAAGGAGCTGCCTAGGGAGATAGTGGCAGCTAGAGTTCTTAGGAGTAGATGCCTTGAGATGGCAGTTAGGAGCCAGTCATCTAGGTATGGAAACACCTGGAATCCTAGACTTCTCAGGTGAGCAGTCACCACTGCCAAACATTTGGTGAACACCCTGGGGGCTGTGGTGAGACCAAATGGCAGTGCACGGAACTGGAAATGACTGTCCCCTAGGCTGAAGCGCAAGTGTCTCCTCGACTCCTGATTTACCAGAATGTGATAATAGGCATCCTTGAGATCTATGGAGCACATCCAAACACCCTTCTCCAGAAGCGGGAGAATGGTTTGCAAGGTGACCATCCAGAATTTGGACTTTTTCACTGATCGGTTTAATTTGCTGAGATCCAAAATGGGCCTCAAGTCCCTGGTCTTTTTTGGTACCAAAAAGAATCTTGAGTAAGTCCCTGATCCGGTCTGATCTGCGGGGACAGGTTGGATGACTCCTTTTTGAAGCAGCTTTGAAATTTCGATGGCTGCCATATCCCGTTGACTGGGTGGCGGGTCCGGGATTCTTTGGGATGGTGGGGGGGGTTGAGAAAAGGGAATGGCGTAACCTCCGGCGATGATTCGGAGCACCCATTGGTCCTGGGTGATACTTTCCCAGGCCTTTAGTTGCCTCGAAAAATGACCCCCGACTGGCTCCGGAGCTGCACAGTCGGGCACTCCTTCAGGGATGCTGGAAGGAGGAGGAGCCACGAAAGGACTCGCGGTCTCCAGTGTTGCGGGGGCCTCCGCCGCCTCTGGGACGGCGTCTCCCTGAAAAATTTCCCCTTCCTCTGCCTCTAGAAGGGGAATCACTCTGCTGTGATGAGTAAGACTTTTGAGACTTACGGAACCACATTTTCCCTCCTCTTCGAGCCTTGGGATAAGGCCTGAAGGGAGTGGAAAACCGGGCCCCTACGGCAGTTAAAGTCTTGCCCTCCTGCTCGCAGCGAGTCAAAGTGTCCTTTACCTTGGGTCCAAAAAGGGAGGACCCATCAAAGGGGGCGTCGGCAAAGGAAGACTTAAAGGCCTCCGCAAAATGACACAGGCGTAGCCAGGCTTGTCTCCATTGAGCAACACCTGTGCCCGCCACTCTGCTTGCTCCCTCGGCTGCATACAAAATGAGCCTCATGGACGAGTTGGATAGGGAGGACAGGGTAGCCAACTGGGAGTTAACCGTCTGGGCCAACTGCTCAGGTAGGTTACCAGAGAGGGTAGCTGAAAGCTCCTTGACCAGATCCCTCTGCAGTCTCGTAAAATGAGTCAGGTAATTCAGAGACCTTAATGTGAAGGTTGCTGAAGCAAGGGTGCACTTCCCGTACCGATCCATGCTCCTAGACTCCTTATTAGGAGGATGGACGGATGTTGAAGCCTCTGCCACATCTTGTTGGGTAGCAGATGCCACCACCAAGGCATCTACAGCCACACCTTTGGTAAGAAAGTCCTTATCCGGGGGTGCCGAAAGGAATTTATTGGGGCGAGCTGGCACCGGTTCAACAGAATCTGGATGTTCCCACGCCCTTCGAGAGATCAAATCCAGGAGCTCATCGAAGGGCGGAGACACCCAGGAGGCGGAGGGCTGAGCCCCGAAGGCCTTGAGGAACACTGACTCCTCAGCAGAAGGGGGTTTGGACTGCCAGTCGCCTCGTTGCTTAAGGATTTCCAAGATGTCCGCAAAGGATACATCATCCAAGAATGACTTGGGGGACCCTTCCGCATCATCGAGGTCGGTATCCGAGGTGAGAGACTCATCAGGGGAGTCGACGTGCTTCCTCTTGCACTGTTTCTTCCTCGGAGGTTCCTCCGAAGACGCTTTGGAGGGACCTCCCGGAAGAAGGGAACCCCCGATGGGGGTAACCTCAGGTTCCAGGGCTCCACTGTCATGAGACAGGGGGACTGCAAAGGAACTAGTCTCTGTGCCAAGGGAAGGTGGTGGTGAGAAGGTAGAAGTGGCCCGAGAGGATTTGGCCAAGGCACTCCTCATGGCTGTGAAGGCGGGACCCCCAGAGTCCTGGGAAGGTTCAACCCCCAAGGCCACAACAGCAGACAGAACTCCCGCCACCGACGCACCAAGAGGGAGGCTAGGAACCAAAAGAATCGGTCCCAAAGCATCACCCCCGGGGCCAACAGAGGAGGTCCATGTACCGAACACCGACCCGAAGGGCGGAGTTGGAGTTAGGGTCGGAGCTGACCCTACAACTTCCACCGGCTCCACCAACACCGACTCCAATGGTGCCGAAGCTGTTGGAGGAGGAACTAAGATGGCAGGGTGGGAAATCGGCTCCGGAGCCGATTGAGCCGGAGCCAAGACCAATTTTTAAAAGACCGGAGACTGAAAAAGCCTTTGAAGCACCCTGTCTACATCCGAATCGGACATCCTCGATGACCGAGAAGAGACCGACCGGGTCCGAGTTGACTTCTCCGCCGGCTCCGAAAGACTGGGGGACCGGCTCCGAATGGATTCGAGAAGTATCGTCGCCGAGGGAGGTTCCACCACTACTGCAATTTCTCTCGCAGCCGATGTGAACTTCGGCACCAAAGGGGAAGAGTCTGAGCGGGCAACCTTCATCGGCTCCGAAGGCAGTGGAGCCGATGAAGGTGACTCACCTCTCGACGCCCGAGCTCTCGGCTCCAAAGTCAGAGGAGTCGAGGCTGGAGACATCGAGGCAGACAGTTCCGCTCTCGGCTCCAAAGTCCGTGGAGCCAACGGAGAAGCCTGCCTAGACTTTTTTGCTGTCGGATCCGACGGGCTGGTTGGAGCCGAAGATTTTTTCTTCCTCGATGGAGAAAAAGAAGAAGATAGGGCTTCCTCAAAAGAAGGGGTAATAAGCCCTTTCAAAATCAACTTATTTTTCCTCTCTTGGAGCACGCGAGAGGAAAAAGCGTGGCAAACACTACAGGATTCCTGTAAGTGCTTTGGCCCCAAACAGTACACACAAAGCAAATGGTCATCCGTAATGGACATTTTGTAAGAACATTTCGAACATTTTTTAAAACCAGATGGCCTATGTTCTTTTGACATGGCTATCTACTTTCACTAAACTTTAAAGGAAGAGAAACTTCAACACTGACTAAAATAAAAAACAAGTAGACTAAGGCAAGGTCCCTCTAAGTTAAACGGGAACACTTGCCACCAAGAAAAAAATACAATTTACCACAAAGTTGAAACAATTAGAAAACGCACAACGAGTAGCTGTTAGACAGTCCTAACTAAAGCGCGAGGGCTAGGCAAAGGCCCCTCTAACTTAAACGGGATCCTTTACCGTTGACAAAAACACAATATTTTACCACAAACTTTTGAAGAAAAACATTCACACAACAATAAATAGCTGTTAAAACAGCTTTTGGGTAATTTTAGCAAAATTTCTGACAGAAATTTAAATACTAGAGGCACTTAGCTCAGCCAAGTCCGAGACCACGTCTATGCTGTAGAAGCGGCAAACGAGATCTGGGGAAGCAGTAGTGGGGCATCCTGGGATATGAGGAGGCTCAGCCAATAAGAGACTTTGTTCTATAGTATAGCGTGCCGAGTCGGAGCCGAACCCATCTGTTCAGAATGTAGGCGAGATAGGATCACATTACATCATCAGCTTTTTTGATTCCACCTTGGAATGCTCCATCTGCATACCCACTGCGAGATGCTTACGTTTTGTAAAATCAGTGGTGAGCTCTCATTGTGCATGGAAACAGTAGTTGTTAAGGACACGATGCCTTCCTGTCATGATCAAGATGTCATATTTCAAAATGTTCCCATTACTCACGTAGACAAAAAACCCACTTACTAATGCTCTGCAGGGGGACTGATATCACTTAGTAGGCTTGCCCTACTGTTAACATTACTCCTGCAGTTGCACCGTAATTGCTGCTATTAAAGCATTTGTTTCAAACAACTTAGCTATTAAAATGATCTTGCTTATCTTGTTTTGTACTTGAGGTGTGATATTATATTACTGTTGTTAGCCTTTTGATAATTTAAGGTGAAATAATTCACTTGAAGGATACTTGTAGGGTCTTTATGTATTTACTGTAAGCTAAAAACAGTCTGATATGAATATAGTGAGAACCTTGTAGGTGGGTGGGATTGCACATATACAGAGAGGGGAAGCTGAGGTTACAATAGCTCATGCGTCTTTCCTCTGTGGGTGCCTGCTGCTTTTGCAAAATGCTTGCCAATGTGTATGCAAAATTGCCTTGAGTATTCTGGTAAGAGCTTTTTTCTAAACTCAGGAAGAAGGTAAGCCCAACAAAGCCTCACTAGACAATTTACTGTTTTTAGGCCACATTTTGACTACTGAAGACATTTGGTATGTCTTATCTGATATAAAGTTCATTCACATTGTGGTTTTATTTTAAAAATGCCTTCTTTTTGATTAGTACAAAATGCAGACATACTCTACACAAAATGTTAACTCAGTGCAGTGACTTTACTTATATGGCTATTATCTACTTTTAACTATGTTTATCATGACAGTCTTCTTTACTTCTGAGTTCTCAAAACTTGAAATCTATTTCTTTTATTTTTCTGAAGACAACTTCTCAACTGGTACATTAATTCCTGTAGGATTGTAAGGGCTGGATGAAGTAAAGGCAGGAAAATTTTAAATCCTGGAAAAATCAAATATAGGATTCATGATTTGCTAAACTTGCTGCTAATAAAGATCACAAATATTCAAGTGTATTTTATGTTGCAAAAAAAAAAAAAAAAAAATATATATATATATATATATATATATATATATATATGTTTGTTTATTTTGGATTTTCCCGGTTAGCCACAGCGGAACTCCGGTCCGCTAATGACTGGCAGTAGATTTTGACGTACTGGCTTGCCAGGCCTAATGCACAACCTTCAACGAAGGAACGCCCATTCATGCATGTCACCACACAGAAGACGCTCTGACTGAGAATCGAATGGGCAACGTCTAACTGTGAGGCGACAACGCTACCGCAGCACCACCACCGCAGCACTATATATATATATATATATATATATATATATATATATATATATGTACACACACACACACACACACACACACACACACACACACACACACACACGGCCCAGTGATTCTTCTTTTTCCCATAAACGAAACAAAAATAAATATTTGCTTGCTTTTTTTTTTTTTTTTTTTTTTTTTTTACTTTGTCTTATAATTTCCTTATTACAAACTAAAGAAACAATATTTCTAACATGAATACTTGTTATTTTCTCATTGGTCTAAGAAGTATCCATGTTATCCTTATCAGCTGACAAAGCAATCTACTGATTTTGCAGAATGCTTGCCTATACGATTTTAAGATTTAGTATGTATAAAAACAACCTGTTTCATTCAATAGTTTACTTTGTTTTTCTAACCTTAGAATAAGAAAACTATGGTAAACCACGCAAACTGTAAGCATATGATTTATTGTTTATTAGCACTTTTTCAACTATTAAAGGCATTTGACATGTTGTAGTTAAAAATAATAGTTCATTTATAGTGCACTGTCAACAAAAACATCAATCAATTACAACATAAAATACACTTGAATATCCTAATGATGACAAACTGTGTGTTTGAGCAGGTAGCTTTGCTCTGATGTAAAAATCAGAATAATGCCAAAAAGCTACAAGCCAACCACATTCCTGCAAGAAAATATGTTATTGGACAATATCGAGGTCACATGCTATCTAGCACAAAATTCAGGAAGTTAAGTGCCCACAGGTAGCTCGGCGGACAAGGCTATCTGCATGTGCTGCATAATAATTACAGCAAATTGTTAGCACCTGCTCTCTGGTGTCTATTCACCTCAACAATTTTTAGTTCCATGAATGGAGAGGAAAGAGGAGTGTATGGCAGTAGAAAATGAGAAATATAATAAGTACAGGTACACACAGAAGGGGGGTATAAAAGAAAAGCAGGTGGGAAAGACAGGACACTCTTTTTGTGTGGACAGGTATCCCATTTTATATAAATGGAGATAGAAGGGATTATGGAAAGGGTGTTAGGAAAATGGGGAGGAAAACAGGAGAAGGGCATGCACTGAGGCACACAAACAAACAAACAAACAAACAAACTAACTAACAAAAAGTAGAACAAACTAACAAAAAGTAGTACAAACTATGGTGAATGTGCACAGACTAGAAGGAGAGACATGGCCTGGACAGAGACAAGCAGAGGCTGGACAAATGATGATGGGGAGGACTAGAAAACTCACAAAAGAGGGTTTCGGAGACAATAGGGTCAATGGACATCTGACTGTTGATAAGTAGAGTTGTGGGCAGCAGGTTGGCTGGCAAATTGCCCAAATAAATCTTAATATGACCCATCAAATGGTTAGATGTGGAAGAGTGACCAGTGGCAGTGGTCACATCCTCTTCAGTGACCTGGCCTGATGATGAGCATGTCAGTCAGGGCATCTGCTATGCTCTCCAACAAAGATATGGTAATAGTTCCCAACATGCTATTGCAATTCAGTCTTCTCCCATACCACCTGCTGAACTGATGATTAGACTACAGCTTGCAAATGAGACAGGCTGCCTGCAATGCTGCATGCCATTATGCAGGTTCTTATGATCATGCCAAATCCCTCCCCCATAAGGCACTCCTAGCTCTCTCACCAGCTGCATCTGCAGCATTAAGGCCAGGGGCCAGTGGGCTAGTGTGTCAGTGGGACAATGGGGGTTGATTTGCCTGTGGTTGATTGGTATCATTATGACCTGAAGCAGGAAGTCACAATATCAAGGATAATATAAATTAAAATGTTCTGCAACAGGTAAAATTAATACAGTGATTGCTCGAGCAGTTAGAATAGTGGACTAAAATTCTGACTTGTTGATAAATAGATTCCTGTGGTAAGGATGCAGGGTTTGAATATTTCCTCCTTTGTTTAATGGTTAGGAGTTGGCATAATAGTTATGGTGGTTACCTTGCAGACACAAGGTACAGGATCTGATTCTTACCTTTGCAGGGAAATTGGCAAGGCTTAAAATGGTATGTAAGGGCAGCTAGCCTAGTAATAACCTATGAACCAATGAATATAGTAGAAGTAAGTGGGTAATGTGCAAAGTAACCACACCATGCTAAAAGTCTCAGCAACCTTCTGCAACAGCCAATGCAGTCATCCTCTCACTGTGGCCATGTTGAAAGACAAAAGGACAAAACAGTCTTCATACACATGTGTTGGTGAGATACAGGCATCAGTGCAAAACTAAACTCCCACATGTATATGCATAATAGCAGAACCCAGGAAGTGTCCCCACAGCCTCACAACTAAGCCACAACCCAAGGTAAGTGCAACATAGATGAAGTCTTACACAGTACCCACAGTCCCATGCACATTGCTTCTCAGTTTGCACCAGTGCTGTGGCATATAGACAGGCAACAGGCACAACACAGATACAGTCCCACACAGTAGCTCACTGGCCTGTGCTGTTATCTGCCTGAGGAAATAGCCTTTATTAGGAGCACTGCTCTGAATGACTGCAAGAAAATGTTTAAAATTAGAATCTGAAAAAAGCATTTCAGTGCCACGTACTTACTATAAATCTGAGGCATTCATGCCTAACCTCTGCTTCTCACTGTTGGAGATCTTCAGGCACACTGCTGCAGGTCATTATACTGGTGTCTGCATTGCTCAAAATTTTGTGGGAGGTCACTGACCTCATTGAGAACCTAAACTAGATCAAACCAGGCATGTATTTTATGAAATGAATCCACAAAGGATTCCAGCAGCTAGGAAGGCACCCTCTGTGGGGCGTTATCACTTGCAGCCTTCACCATGACTATCAGGTAAAACAAGATGATGGCCTGTAATTTACACTGGAAATATGATTTCTGACTTGTGAGTAGTGCACGGTAGCACTACCATGAAACCTGATGGAGGTACATCTGTAGGCAGCATACACGAGTCCTTGAGCATGACATATTGGCAGCATTCAGTAGAACTTAGCTGCATGTTATGTTGTTGATGAGCTTCATTGAAATGTAGTAATTCATAGACATACATAGACCCTAGCCACATCTGAATATGTATGGTGTAAACTGCTATATACTTGTGGCTTAAGTGGACATGGCACCAATTTAAATACCAAACAGTGGATCGAAAAAGAAACATGAGGAGCAGTAAAATGTATTTCTCAGGTGTGTTATACATGTGAGCCCTTACCTTGGAACAGTGTATTCATCCATAGACAAGTCTCTTCTATGTTGTCCTGTGATTTGTACCTGCTTATAGCCACTATGAAAAACACACACACACACACACACACACACACACACACACACACACACACACACACACACACACACACACACACACACACACATATATATATATATATATATATATATATATACATATACATATATATATATATATATATATACATATACATATATATATATATATATATATATATATATATATATATATATATATGTATGTATATGTATATATATATATATATATATATGTGTGTGTGTGTGTGTGTGTGTGTATATGTATATATATATAGCTATAGATATATATATATATATATATATATATATATATATATATATGTAGATATATATGAAATACAGTTATATAGCTACATTGTAGTTATGAGATATCAGCCTGTTATCAGGATTGTCCATCCCTACACTATCATACACTGTCCTGTACATTCTAAACATACATGCTGTGCATGTACACTGTGCGGACAACTGTAGCAGGCATCCCCCTGTGTAACCCCAACTTCATAATTCAGTAGTCCACTGTCATTTGTGACCTCCAGGGTAGCCCATATTTATGATATCGCTGAAGCCCAGCCTTTCCCCTGTATGCCCCTGTGGGCCTTTGTGTAACAACCAACCCAGCTGTATACTTGCATATGCTGTCCCTACCAATGTGTCCCATTGTCCATAGCATAAAATATCAGTGGCATGCTCTTTATTCCTATCCCTCTGCAAACCTGTAGTGTTGTATATACCTATGGCACCCCAGTGTTTTCTGCTGGTATCCTATTATCCCTGGCAGTCACCACTCAAAAGATATATCTCGTTTCCTTAGATGTTTTCATATCCTCTAGATGGAGCAGTCAGAAGAGACTGATCAGCTTCAGCTAAGCTGAGAATGGTAATCTGCTACAAACAATCAGGACCCAAGAGTGCCACCTGCTTGGGAACAGGGTGCCCAGCAGCTGCTATGGGGCTATGTCTGGGAGGTGACGTCAGCTCTGTTAGTGGGGTGGTGGGCAGAATTGCACAACTCACCAATGTCAGACAGCTGTCATCAACATGATCATAAAGACCTACACGGACATTATGAAGGTACGGGTATTATACCTGGAGGAGTGGAAACAAGTTCTGGGAGTGGCCACTCCTTGTGAAACAGAGAGAGAGAGAGAGAGAGAGAGAGAGAGAGATGCAACTGGTATATAACCATACTGAATGTGTATACAATAGCAGTGCACATACAGGATGTAGGAAGGCCACATACACCAGTGCCTGTATTTCCCATATGTACATCAGATGTGCCAGTACTCAAGAATGGCAAAGGATATATGGATCTGTTGTATAGTTGTATAGTTGTATATTGTATATCACTGTTTTCATGCACAGCATGGAGTATAACATGTGGCATGGACAGCCATATCAACTCTGTTCCCTCTTGCACTGTATATTCACAAGCTGGACCACTTCTACAGTGACTCCTGTACAAGCTGGGTTAGGACAACAGGTTGATATCAGCACTTACGTAGAGTCTGATGATGATGATGATGATGCCAAGACGCAGATCAGATGACACACAAGCACTGTATGTCTCCATCTTGGGTGATTTTCCACCAGTTCACCATTCAAAGTAAAGGTATAGTTTCATTAACATCTGAGCTACAGGCTGTACAACATGTGTGCTCACCTCCCTCCCCCCAATTGAGGAGGGTCCCTGTGACTGAAAGCACTGAAAGAACTGTGACTGTGATGGCAGCAGTAGAGGTGCAAATCCAGTGTGAGTATATACACCACAGGACAGCTTAACAGGGGTTCCTGACTCTGTCACATCATACAGCTGGCTCCTGATACACAGGTGATGTGACAGCTCAATCAGCTGATGTGCAGGGCTACCATCAGGATCATTCTGCTGTTGCCCATGCCAACAGGGTGATGATTGTGTGGTGTTTGGCTTCATGAAGATGTCACCCAGAACTGTTAATGCCTTGATGAGCTCATGGAGTCCAGGAACCATAACATGCTAGGTCAAGTTCCCGACTATGACGCCACATGGTAATCACAGGTGGTGATCATATTTAGGAGGTCATTACAGGGTATGTGGTCTGCTTCTGCAGGTCTAAAGGTATCTTACTCCACTACCCAGTTTCTTTGCTAGAGATGCCTTATAGCCTGCAGGTTCAGGAACCTCACCAGTAGATTCCATGCAAATCCTGCTCCCACAGTAATGCTGCATCCATATCATAGTGGCCCTCTAGTTCAGACACATCTAGCTTTTCAAAAAAGTCTACCAGAATGAGTAAGCCTGATCTGTCCTTGACAAATTCAAACCAAGACAGATCCAGTGTTTGGAGTTTCCCTTTGTCCTTATTGATTAGTTTCATGGTAAGTCTTTTCATGGCTTTGCATATGAGGCTGGTCAGACTTATTAGTCTGCAGTTGCCTGGGTTTATGTAGATCCTCCCTTATGCAGGGGAATGACTGTAGCTGTTCTCCATTCTCTTGCTACAAAATCCATATTGAGGCTGGAGTTGAACAGAGTTGTTGGGGGGAGTGGCTAAATTGTGCTACGTGCTATTGAAGATGCATCCAGGGATATTGTCAGGATCCATCGGTGCAGTAATAATAATATTAGTTCACGTTTCAAAGTCTTCTAAATGCAGATTATGGAATTCTGAGACCAAATATGCAAGCAGAGCCGAAAATAAGCTTTTGATGGCTGCCTGTATTTATGCATTTATTTTTCACTTACTTATTTTTGGATAACGTTCTGCTGTCCCACACTAACTCCCATTAATTATTATTACCTCTCAGTTAGACAGCCCTGTGGCATAGAAGGCCAAAGCTCTGACTATGACCAAGATGACGCAAGTTCAGCCAGTGGCTCGGGTGACTGACAGGCTGGCAGAAGAGGATGGGAAGTGGCCATATTGGAGGAATGTTGGTTGTTTCCAGCTGAGTGTTTCTGCTGCTGCAGTGTAGTGTAATGAGGGTCTCACATAATACCAAATACAGCAGTCAGTCTAGAAGGTCATGCAGTGTGGATGCCCAAGCTGCTGATGGTAGCTTCCTTTCTCACATGCAAAGGATCACACATATGAAGACATGAGGGCAAATAGGCAGTCCCTGCAGTGATGTGCAGGGGAGTGGGGTTATGACTAAATACAAAATGCCCTTATGGCTGGAGTGCCAGTGAGAGCACAAACAATGAAACCAACCAAGACTCCTGCACAAGACTTCTCTGATAAATCTGAAGGGATGGTGGCCCCCACCACCAGGGAATCAGGACTGGTGTGTGATTGGAAGGCTCAATGGTTGGTGTGCAGCACATACTTCTCAGATTTTTGAAGAATGTCCATATTTTTGCCTCTATTTTGGGTCCATTTCTTATAAAATTGTGGTTTTCTGGCACTTCATTGGCAAATCATTGAGGGTTGAAGTCAGAAAATGACAGGCATTTGAGTTTCAGACTTCATCCCCTTCAGAAAATTCATGGTAACCACAAAATTGTTGTTCAGTCAATATTCTAAGTTTATAAGAGTAATATTTAAGAACTGTCCATATTTTGGGCCTTTGTTCCCCCACTATTGATGGCTTTGTCCAGATTTCTTGCTCTAAGAGGTTGAGAGGTATGGTACAAACGAGGTGAAAAAAATACAGAAAAATATTATTACCTCTTAAATGCCACATAGGCTCATAGGTTCATAGGTGTGTACTAGGCTATTGGCCCTGGAGCCTTTACAAGCTTAGCCCATAGGATTACCCTGGCATTGTGCCACCTGACCTTAGTTACCAGTGCCTCTGTTGAGCAAAGCCACTGGAGTGATCCCTGGGGTGAATTTTCTATTTCCCATCCACTCATCAAGATTTCTCTTGAAGAGGGCCAGTGAGGTGCTCTGCTTGACATGTACGGGAAGTCTATCCCATAGCATGGGCAGTCTCTGGGTTATGAACCTGTCCCTCCAGCATGTTCTGTTGATTATGGTAATGAGGTTGAGGTCTCTGGAGCGTGTGGTGGGAAGGGATTGGGATTTCTTCAGATGTAGCATTTCTAACAGAGCTGGGTCAGACATGGCTTTGTAAGTCAAGCAGAGATCGCCTCTAAGTAGACAATATGAGACAGAGAATAGTTGGAGTTTTTTTAGTCTGTCCATATAAGACAAATGTTTAAAGCCTAGGATCCTCTTTGTGAGGTACTTTTGTGACCTCTTCAGTTGTTGCAGGTATTTAGTGAGGTACATACCAAATGGGGCATTGTACTCAATGATTTACCTAATGAGGGAAGAGCAGAGGGAGACAATGACCTCTTTCTTCTTGGATGCAAAACCGTTAGCAATGAGATGTGCCACATAGAAGGACTTTCTGACCACAGTGGCAATGTGGTGGTCAAAAGAGAGGTTGCTGTCAACTTGTGTTCCCAGATGTCTTATAACGCCTTTTGCGTTCAGTGGACTACCATTGATGTGGTAATTCATGGGAACCGGGTTTTTCCCAAAGGGGATGACGACACATTTTTTGGCTTTGAGCTTAAGGCCATGGTTCTGACACCAGTCGTTGGCCTCAGTGAGGCCTTTCTGAAGGATGTCAACATCATTTGGGGAGTTAATAATAGCTCCCAACTTGCAATCGTCTGCAAACTTTGTCAGCCAGAGTCCCTTCGTGTTGGCCTGGACTTCAGAGAAGTAGATACCAAACAGGGGAGGACCCAGGACCGAACCCTGTGGGACTCCACTCATGACTGGTCGTCAGACTGACTTGGAGTCAGCTACTTTCACACTGTGGGTTCTACATGTGAGCCAGTTTGCAACCCACCTAGTGATATAGGGGTTGATGCCTAGCTTAGTGAGTTTTTCTATGATTCCTGAGTGAGGAATGGTATCAAAGGCCTTGGCCAGATCAAGGCTGTATGAACCACCTTGCCTTCATCCACAGCTCTGGTGACTGATTCAGAAAAACTGATCAAGTTGAGCAGGCATGATCTACCCTTCACAAAACCAGCTGTGTGGGATCCAGAGTTTGGAGATTTCCTATATCCTTGTTTATTAGGTCCATGATGATGCGTTCCATAGCTTTGCATATCAGACTCATCAGGCTGATGGGGCAATAGTTCCCAGGGTCTATAGTCGCTCCTTCTTTGTGGAGAGGGATGACTGTAGCAGTGTGCCATTCAGTAGGGACAAAGCCTGAGGTGAGGCTGTGATTGAACAGGGCACACAGGTGAGGTGCCATTTCACTCTGTAGTTCATGTAGAACAAAGCCAGGATATTGTCAGGTCTCTTAGAAGCTGTATTCTTGGCCTTGGGCAGTGCTGTTTTAACCTGTGCAGCAGTAATACTGGGTGCCTGGCAATCTACTGGTATTGTAACTGGTCCCTTGGGGGAGAGAGGGATAAAGTTGGCACTGAATCTGTCGATCAGTATATTGGCAATATCTATTGGCTTGGTATAGGAGGTACCATTATGCAGTAGCTCAGAGCAAATCTGGGTATTGCTGTGGAGATTATTTACATAACTATAGAAGGCCTTGTGGTTGTCTTTACTATCTGCTGCAATTCTGTTTTCATAGCTAGCTTTAGAGGATTTGATGAGGGATCTCAACTTTTTGTTAAGGCTGATAAGGGAGTTTTTCCAGTCTTGGGACTTCACCTTATTCTGCATCAGTTTCCTCCTTCTGTTGTAGGTTTGCTTATGGCAGGGGACCACCAGATTGGCTTCCTTTTTTTGGAGGAGAGTGTCTTGGTTCTATTGGGTATGGCGAGATCCACGCATTTGTGTACGTGTTCATACAGTGCATTGGTGTATGATTCGGTGGTCATGCAACTGATATCCATTTGCATGGGTGCAGTGAAGTTAGCTACCTCTGTTTTTAGGAGCCCAAAGTTAGCTTTGGAGAAGTTTTTCATGGTGGTTACCTTTGCAGGCATGGGGGGTGGGGTGGGGTGGTGGTGGGAGGGATGTGGATTTCCAAGATGATTAGTTTGTGGTCGGATCTAACCAGGGAGGAGTTCACTATTGGTGTCGACCAACAGTCTCCCATGTTAGTAATGACCAGGTGAAGGATGTTGCTACCTCTAGTGGGGGTAAGAACGAGCTGGTCCATGGCATTGGAATTAATGAATTCCAGGAAACTTTGGGCAAGTGTATTGGCGCGAGCAGTTTTCCCAGTTAATTGAGGGGTAGTTAAAGTCACGCAGTATGAGAGTGTTAGGTTGGACCTTAATATTCTCAGATAAGATCAGATACCCTATTGATCTGTATATTTAGCTCCAGAATTCCAGAATTCACTGTTACTAAACTCAAATTATTGTGCATTTCCCCTTTTTCCAGTGAATAATCTGCAGTAATTCATGCTGTTTTAAAAAGTATTGACACTTCCTTCAGCATAGTAACATGTTTCAATTATGATTGTCAGGACTTCTGGACCCCAAAAAACAGTGAGTTGGATTGTGCAGATTCCCTATCAAGTCTAAATGAAATGAGTGACACAGCACTTGGTCCCTCAATTCACCTGTCAGCTAGGATGCCTACTTTGTGAATTCTGCAGGTTTTTCCCTCTGTCAGCATAGGTTTTCACTGGGCTCCCCCTTACATCCTAAAGATGTGCTATAGATAAATTGACATTTCTACACATTGTCTGTGTGTCTTTTTGTGTGTGTGAAAGTGAATGCATGTGTACATCCTGTATGGGTTAGCAAGTTGTTCAAGATTAGTTGCTCTGCTTTTATAATAAGTGCTGGAACAGGTTCTAGTTCCCTGTGACCCTGAATTGGAATAAATAGGGAACTGTAAACTGAATGGATGAATGTAAATTGAGGCCTGTTTTCAGCTATTGCACTCACTTCTTTGGCTGAGGATCAGGCCCTGCCGGCATTTCATTTCACATGCATTTTCAAGGCCTTTGTTGGTTCTCCGAGCAGTACTGCTATTTCTAGGTGCCAGGTTACACTACATTGAAAGCATAAAGCCTCAGCCTAATCCTGAGAAGGAAATGCTACATAATGAAGTCATTTTCAAGGATTTACAGTTCTGCATATCCATTGAGGTCTGATCCTACAACCTGATTGCATTAAGCATGTAAAGCATTTTTCAGTATTCAGTCAGATTCCTCCTACTAAGTAATTACAGTTCTCTATGGACTTTTGGATAAACATGGGAACCGCAACAAGTAAACCAGTAGTGTAAAAAACTACGAATATACTACTGTTTGTTTCACCCTGATAGAGAAAATGACTGAGTTTCTTTGCTCAGAAGTTGCCCACACACCTGTCAAATCACTCAAATGGCCCACCAGAAACACAAGCCTCCCACTTTCCCTAATAGTTGCACAGTTAGATACATAAATGGTTCACCATTTTCAGTAAATGTCAGCCTGCCAAACACCTGCCTTTCTTGATGTGCCACTGTATATCTGGTCATGATTTAACAGCTGCCATCTTATGATCACAGTATTATGATCACAATATTCCTGATAATCTGGTGATTTAGACTCTTCCAAGATTAGTATTCATCATATTCCATAGTGATGTCATACTGTGCATCTACATTTGTACTCACCACAGCAAGGCATGGCATATTCCATGGTGAGCAAGCTCTGCACTTTCCTACATTTCTGTTCACCACAGCATGGTATGGTATATTCCATGGTGATGTAGTTCTGCACATCTACATTTGTACTCACCACAGCAAGGCATGGCATATTCCATGGTGAGCAAGCTCTGCACTTTCCTACATTTCTATTCACCACAGCATGGTATGGTATATTCCATGGTGATGTAGTACTGCACATCTACATTTGTACTCACCACAGCAAGGCATGGCATATTCCATGGTGAGCAAGCTCTGCACTTTCCTACATTTCTATTCACCACAGCATGGTATGGTATATTCCATGGTGATGTAGTACTGTACATCTACATTTGTACTCACCACAGCAAGGCATGGCATATTCCATGGTGAGCAAGTTCTGCACTTTCCTACATTTCTATTCACCACAGCAAGGTATGGTATATTCCATGGTGATGTAGTACTGCACATCTACATTTGCACTCACCACAGCATGGCACGGCATATTCTGTGGTGATCAAGTACTGCACTTCTCTACATTTCTGTTCACCACAGCATGATATGGCATATTCTATGGTGATCTAATAGTGCACTTCTCTATATTTGTGCTCACCAGAGCATAGTATAGCATGGTATGCATGCCCCCTGCACATGTCACTGGTGTTACATCCTCTGAGTTCATTGTAGGACAGTGGCACCAGGCTCAAGCATCATAAAACCTTCTTCTCCTCCTCCTCCTCCCTCACTACGTCAGCCTGACATTTCTCATGATCACAGTATGAGTTGTGAGTTTTATGTATGGCCATTGTGTAAATGACCATTGCACAAGCATAAAACAATAAAAAAATGCACATATTATATATCTAACATTTAGTTGACAGGCTTGAAATAGCCATGCAGGCTGTATACCATACTAGTCCAACAACTTTTAAAAACAGATTGGACCATCCTGATTAGGAGAGATACTGTGGAAGTACACGTTTTCACTTTTGCTAGGTTTATCTACATTAATAAATCAGATGACACAATCCATTTACGCCACCTGTTTTCCAAACAGAGCTTTTTAATTATTTGCACTGTAGATGAGTAGCTACTGAATATCTCCCAACAGTGCTACTTCTTTGCAGCCATGACATTGGTGATGACTATCTAATCTGGAAGCTTCTTTCTGGCCACAAAAATATATGGTGCATCTTATCATGGGCTCCAAGTGCAATTTCTGTTATTCTTTTTTAATTTGTTATTGGGCCATGGCATTATATGTTTTTCTATGTAGCACCCGCACTCCCATACGATGACAACAGTAGGTTACAACTTCTATCCTTCAATACCGACATCACTGATTAATTCATGACAGCTAAGGCAGTGTCCTGCTCACACTGCTATGTCTTCTGCTCACCTATGATTATCATCACAAATTACAGGATTAGGTAGTCTGAGAAAGATGTGTTCACAAATCAACAGTTAAGGGAAAGTCCATGAAGTGAGGCAAGCATTGTGCCACATTCGTCTTTGATTTGCCAGTGTCATTTCATTCAGTAGGCCTTTGAACAATGGCCATAATGTGATAATATTTTAATATATCATCAGAAAAGGTACAATATTCCAGAGCTTTGGCTTTTTATTATGCATTATTACTGCATCACTATAGTAACACTGATAATGAAAATAATATATGTGTGGGACTGCACACTGACAGTGGTACATATCATGGCACAGGGTCCTAAAATGTGTGTTTTGAAAATAAGGGACACAGTTAATTGAAAGTGACACAAGTCATGACTCTGCATTTGTTTTAGTTAATGTGTGACTATCTTTTTATAGTTTAACCTGAAACATCTGCCATGTCATCTATGGAGCTCCATGACTTGAAACAGTGCATTTTCAACATGCGATGCACTTAGATTTTTCTTTCTGGTTATGGCTAAAGAAGTCATACACTTCAAAAAAGACACAACCTAGCTAGAATCTTCACTGTGTTATACTTTAAACCTTATGTAGTGAAGGCCCATGGGATATATGTAAATGAACCCTTAAGGACATACTAGCATTTCAGCTACTTGGCTGCTGAATGCCTATGACTTACTTTTCAGGCTATATAAAGCTAAACCCCACTAGCTGTAGGAGGTGTAAGGTATTACACAGTGCAGTTTTTACTGAATGGTTTGTCTGTGTGACCTTTTACCCTTCAGTTTAGAGGAATTCATACAATGCAATTTTTAATTTCTATTCCCAATTCTGCTTTGTCTTGTTTTCAGACCATACACCAGTGCGGCATATTTTTTTAAATTTTTTCTTTATTAATAAACCTGTTTATACAGTTTATCTAGGAATATTGTATCACCTTATTTATTTATTCTTAGGTAACTGAAGTGGACCACTTGGGCCACTTTTTGGCCATGGCCTAGTTACAGTGGTAATAAAATCATAAGGCAGAATAAGGTGAACAGCAGTGACAGAAATAAACAGTGTAATTCAGAAGATTAAAACAATAATAGTACATTTTTGGAAGGAAAGTTATGGTAAATCAGGATACGATGTTAATGATCAAAGACATCACATTGTCACCAAAGGTCTGTAAAGTTAAAGCTATGGTTTTCCTAGTAATAAGACGTGTCTGTGAGAATTGGACTACAAGCTGGGCTATGTGCTAAATAATTCATGCATTTGAACTGTGATGTAGGAAAAAACTAAGAATGCCATAGAATACAAGAAGATCAAATCAGACTGCTCAATAGAAAGTCTGATAATAAAATTAAAACTCAAATACTTTGTCAACATAATGCAAAGATGAGGTTCACTAGAAAGGACAGTGATCCCAGGAAAGATCAAAGGCAAAAGAAGAAAAGAACATCAGAGGCTAAGATGGATAAATAGAATTACTGAAATAAGATGAATTTGCAAGAACGTTGGGAAGTTAGCCTGACTTGCTAAAGTCCTTGCGGTCATGAGGAGTCAAATTTGACTAAATGACTAAACAACAATAACAGTACTAGACCAACTTCTTCAGATACACTGTTGTCACTTTATACAAAAAAATTAATACTCTGTATAAATACCAACTGGGAGACTCCATATAAGCACAGCTATGCACACACCAACTAATAGATTGGGAAATTGTGCTTGATTATGTAACTCGTATGCTACCACATTCTACTTCTTAGCAGAACATTTTAAGCTGACTTCAGAAGGCTATTAGAGGTGCTAACTATCTAAGTACATCTGGGAGGGAGTTTTAGAGCACAGAACCTTTAAATGAAAGGGTACGGGTTTTGCATGATCGAGAGTAGTGAAGAAGTTCAAGTGTGACTGGTGTAAAATTGGTTAACCAAGAGGTCTTGATGAGTGTTTTAGTGCAATAGCATACCAAATGGTGTACAGTAGTCATAATGTACTAGCTTGTAGATTAAGGTGCTGGCAAGGCCAGTAATTCTAAGGGTGATGGGTAACCATTGATCCTTTCATGACGAGGCAGTAGTAGTTCCTCCTATTTGTCCCTGTAACAAATCTGCATATTTTATTTGCATGGTCTGAAGTTTTTGAGGGTTGCAAGAAAGGAGGCAACAAAGACTGGTTTTGCATATTCCAGGACTGATATGGCTGTTTCTTTCTAGTATTATTTTCTGTCTGTGTTGTCAAAGATTTTCATTCATGTAGCAAATATACAGTAAAGTTTCCATTTTGTTTTACACTTTAGTTTATAGTTCATAGGTTCATACTAGGCTAACTTTCCTTAAGGGCCATTTTAATCCTAACCAACAGCCCAAGCTCAGAATCAAATCCTGTACCCTGTATCTATGAGTTGAAGACCTTAACCATTATGCCAAAAACAACCCTCAAAATTATCAGTTAAGTGGATTTGAACCCTGTATCAGATGTCCTTTTTCTCCAAGTTCACTGTACTTATACCGTGTGCCACAGAGAAAGGTACCTGATCATTGCTCTCATTTGCTAAAAATAAAGCCTTTGGGACAATTACATTTCTAAAGTCACAAAATAAAACCTCTTTAGTCAAGTTATAGGAGCCGGTGAATATGGGAAAAATGATACAAATCACCAAGTCTGTGACTAGTATAACCAATTACTGAGAATGACAGCACTATTTCCAAACTAGGAGATTGGGATACTAATGCAATCTGAAAGTATGTAAATGGATATTCTGGTGTTCAGGTTCTATTTATGTATGTGGAGGACCAAGGAACTGCACTGACAGTTCTGCTAGTTACCTGAGTAGAGTTAGGGGGTAGGCAAGTCTAATGAGATCACACAGGTTAAGGCGCAGACTGGCAAGCAGAGTCCAAAAAGTTTAGCTTACAACAAATCAGCAACTTAAAGCCCCTACTGCACAAAAGCCAAACCTGATATTTTGCAAGTAGCCCAGCCCTGTGGCATAGAGGGTAAAGTTCTGACTCCATCCCAGATGATTGTGTTCAACTAGCTGATCAGGTGGGATGCATAGCAATAAACAGGTAATGCCAGAACATCCATGCTGCAGGGTGAAAGTTGCGTCTTGGCTTACAGCACTGGTAACACCTCCAACAGCAGGTGTATCACTTGCAGCAATAAGTGCAACGATCCTCTGATGCAGCAGGCTTCCATTTATCTGGGGGTTGGTATGTGTGGTAGCATGCATGCATCCTCTGTGATTAATAACAGGGAGACGTAAAGTAGGGGGCACCCAATTTCTGATACTCAGTTTTTGACTCCAACTCCTGGTTTACTCACCTCTCACCCTGGAAAAATGACAGGGTCATAGAGCTGTCACCTCCAAGGAATAAATGTATCAACTTAGCTACTGGCAGGGTGGGGCTAGATGGATAGAAAGTTTGGGTGAGATTTTTTTTTTTTGCTAGTTAAGCTAAGCTTTTTTTGTTAAAACTTACCTTTGAACTAAGTGATTCAGACAGTATGGCATCCTACACAGCATCATATGTTTGTTACATTTCTGTCATACACTGATTGTATTGGAAATAATACAAGTGAGTGACAAGAAGGCACACTATAAGTATAAATACATTAATCTGAACCACAAACAGTTCCTATTTGTGTTTCTTACTTGCAAAATAAAAAACTAACAAGCTAGAATGCAAAAATAAAACAATATGGAGAAATCTTCAAGGACTCTAAAGGTTTTTCTTTGGGGGAACCAAAGAAAATGTGGGTAGGAAGAAGCCATCTAGAAGTAATTACATGTACTGGCTTAGTAATAAAGAAATTCTCTTGGAAAAGGGCTTCCATATCTTCTCACTCCTTTGCCAATGAAATAGAATTCAGCAGGTAATTGTGATGCTGGTACATGCTTAACAAGTTGGGTCTGGCAGTCAGCAGCCTATAACAGACTATTACAGACCCTCTCCAGTTTTACTTAAGTTAAAACCCTGTACTCTAGCCCCTGACAATCTACCCCCACACTTCCTGCAACTAGCTGCAAACTCTGTAGCTTATCCCATAAGCATACTCATTAACAGATCAATTAAAGAATCCCTTGTCCCAGACACCTAGAAAAAGCATTCATTCTCTCCTTACACAAAGGTGGCACCAACACAGACACCACAAACTTTCAACTCATAGCAATTCTCTCACCCCTCTCTAAAATACTGGAAAATGTATCCATGCCCAACTCCTCAACCACCTGCTTGAAAACCAAATTCTATCACTCTCTCAGCATGGTTTCAGACAGGATAAAGCACCACTACCGCCCTCATCTCCTTCCTTGATACAGTTAACCGTGCACAGGATTCTGGTAAAATAATCACTTCTCTTTTGCTCGACCTATCCAAAGCTTTCGATACCATTTCCCACACTATCCTCCTCTCTAAACCATCCACCCTCCACATTTCCCCATCTACCCTACAATGGTTCAATAGCTATCTGTCCAATAGGCAGCAATCCACTAAATGGCAACAATCTTACTCTCCCTTCCTCAATACTTCCACAGGGGTACCCCAAGGCTCCATACTTGGTCCTCTCTTATTTAGCATCTTTATTGACAACTTTCACTTCACTCTCCCACAGTGCTCAGTAATTCCATATGCTGATGACCCTACAATAATATGACCTGCAATTTCCAGCTCTGAACTCCTACAAATCACCCAGAATGCCCTCACTTCTACTGAATCCTGGATGCTTAACAATCATCTTGCACTAAATCCGAAAAAAAACCTAAAATTGTAATTTTTACCCCTAAGAAAACCACTCCTCTAGATATAAAACACTTCACTATACAAGGCCAAGTCAATACCACTTTAGAAGTTGTCCCACACACTAAATTACTAGGCATTATTATAGATGAAAACTTAAATTTGACCTATACATACACCAATAACATAAAAAAAAACACACACCAAAATCTCAGTATGCTCTACAGACACCAACACTTTCTTACCCTCTCTACTTGACAAACCCTCACAACTACATTTTTATTACCCTCTCTCCTTTATAGTGCCCTTCTCCTCACTGTTATCCAAAATTCTTCAAAATCCAAACTTGATATGCATTACAACAGAATAGCCAAATGTATCATCAAGGCCAAACTCTTGTCCCACCACTGTAACTCAAGAAACAATTAGACTGGCTGGAACTCCCCCACCATATCTCATTCATCCAACTAACTACAGCGCACAAATTAATCTACTGACCCACAAACTGTCCTGCTCTCTCAACTCTACTTGCCAAATGCCAACCCAGCAAGCAACTGAGATCTGAAAATCATCTACTTCTAAAAGTAGAAAAGCCCACCTTACCTGCTGGTCAACTCCTCTACTCCTTCAGTGTTGCCTAACTATGGAACTCACTTCCACCTTCTATAAGAAACATAGGCAGCACTACCACCTACAAACAAATACTGAAAAATCATCTCAACTCTTCCTGGCTATGTACCTGCTCTATTACCTAACCTCTTCCCTCTCCTTATATGATAACTACACTCCTATGCTTTTTGCTACTATTGACTGATGATACTTTCTCCATATTTATTATTTTTTTCATCACTTGTTGATACTGATAAAATAATGCTGATTAATATATCTCCATTTATACTGTACAATAATGCTGATTAATATATCTCTGTTTATACTTCTCTGACTGAATTCATCTGGCAGCCAACTAAATTCCTGCTTTTATGTATATATTCTGTATATATTACTGTAATCAAACCAACGAAATTCCTGCTTTTATGTATATATTCTTTATATATTACTGTAATCACTATGTGCAACACTGTTTCTACTTCTGTACCAATTAATGTGTAATTTTTTTCTGTATCTGAGTTCTTGTCAGAGCTTTTCTCCCTGGGCCTCCACTGAAAATGGGCTCTTTTAGGCCCAGTGGACTTTCCTGGTAAACAAATGCAATCAATCAATCAATCAATAAATAAATAATCAATACAGGCAGGCATGGCATGCAATAAACTGTGCAGGCAAACATATACATCATCTTCACTGCCTATAATCATGAAGTTGATGCCATAACATCAGCATTAGCTAAGCAGAGAAAGGAACCAGGCAATCCAGGACTCTCCAGTGGATGCCTGCCCTTTGCTCGGGCTCCATTCGTGATCCTGTTACACAATAGCACTCAGAGTAGATACCCTGCCTCCCCAATGAGCTGCCCCCCTCCCAAAAAAAAAAAAAGCAAAGTGGAAATAAATACTTTTAGCTTTATGATGTCTGTAATTACATTTACTAGCCAATTAAACAAGGTTATTACAGTCTTTTCTAAGCTAAGGGATGCATATCAATTTCCTTTGTCCAGTAAACATCATATTGTTTAAATCAGAACCCAGATTTAATAATTAAATGAGTAAAGCCTGCTCAGTCAGGTGGAAAAAATGAAGAAAGAATCATTTCAGTAAATGTCACATTCATCAATGAAACAGTAAAAGTTTGATTTTGCTGCAGATTTGGGGAATATTGCTACCGACTGCCAGATGCAGATTTTTAAGGAATACCATACTTAATGGGGTAAGTCAAAGCAAATTTTATTTATTTATTTATTTATTTCATTTTACATTTGTTAACTGGGGGTGTCTGACTGAGCCGAAAAGGCCCATTTTCAGCAGAGACCCAGGGAGAAAAGCTCCACATAGAAAAATTACAGATACATTTAGACATGATCAGTATACACACAAATTACAAAAGACATGATTTTACAGTGGTATGCAGCACATCAACAGTTACAGTGGAGAGAACAAACAAAAAAAATATTAAACATAAAGGTAATTAATAGATTTGTGGTGTACAGCTGAAATTTGGAACATAGGTAGAATACATACATAGTACATGGGTACAGTACATACATTGTAGATTAGCCAGTGTTTGTGAGTAAAATTGAAAACTATTATCAAGCACTCTAGGTTTAGTATGTGTACTTTATCTGCTTTCACTAGCCTGGGGAGCAATCATGGCACTGCCAACTTTGCTTGAGATGTTGCCTGATGAGGTCTTTAAAGGAGGCTTTGGATGATGTGTTTTGAATGCTAGTATGGACAGAGTTCCATTTTTTAGCCACTGAACTACTATATAGTGCATCTCCAAAGGTATTGTAGCTGTTGGTGACTTCTAGTAGTAGTTTGCTTGATGATCTAAGAGGCCTTTTGGCTGAGTGATGTTGTACTAGGTTTTTGAGGGCAGGACACTTATTGGGAAGGTAATAGATCAAATGACAGAGGCAGAGCTGATTGTAGGTGAGGAGGTTGGGCAGTTCAAGTCAGTGGAGCTGTCTCAAAGCAGTACAGTGATGAGTTCTATATGAGCAATTTGTGGCAAAGCGGGCAATTCTGTTATAGCAGGCTTCCATTTTGCTTAGTTCAGTTTTGTTGAGATTAGTTAGAATGGGAGATGCATAGAGTAGGGTGGATAGAAGTTGGGAGTGAGCAATGGCTGATCTTGTGTTGTTGGTAAGAAATGGTTTGATAGGTAGAGTGATCCCAGTTTGGCATGTACTTTTTTAATAGTTAAGTTGAGATGACTATCAAATTTTAGGTGGGAGTTTATGGTTATTCCCAATAGCTTAGCCTGTGCCACTGGAGCGATTGGAGTAGCATTTGTGGAGTAGATAGTGAATTGACTGTTATCAGTGTTTTTGTTAGAACTGGTTATAATCATAAGCTGAGTTTTCTTTGGATTGAGGATAAGTTAGGCTTTGGTACGGTAGTTTTCAAAGTCAGAGAATGCTAGTTGAGTTGTTTGCAGGAGGGTGGGAATGTTTTGCGCAGCACAGATTAAGGTAGTGTCATCTGCATACTGAATGATAGATGCATGCTGTGTGGAGGTCATTTGTGAAGATTGTGAATAGTAGTGGACCTAAGATAGAACCCTGTAGAACTCCTATAGTTATAGGCAGCTGAGGAGAGAGAACATTTTCCCATTTCACAACTTGGTACCTGTTAGTTAAGTAGCTTTGGAACCAGGTAAGAGTGGAATTTGATAGGTGATATTGGTTTAGTTTGTTTAGCAGGATTTGGTGCGAGAGTGTGTCAAATGCTTTGGACATATCCAAAAAAGAGTTGACACCAGCAGGCCTTCGTTTTTGAGATGGTTTACTGTGTCTGTGAAGCAGAGGAGGGCTGTAGTGGTACTATGAGCAGGTCTGAAATCATGCTGAGTAGGTGACAGGATGTTGCTGTCTAATTGTGTCTTATGTCACAAAAGACCTTGTGGATCACTTGTGAAAGCTAGCAAACAATAAAACCAGTCACTAAAGAAATTAAACTCAGGAAAATAACACAGAACCAGTACCAGAACCAGAACCCACATCGTTAATGACAGCCTGGAGGGTGATATCCCTGCTGAAACAGATCTGGGCCACCTCCATCATGTTAGATTTCAAAATTAAGGTGAAGATGTTATTCACCATGGCAAAGGAGCAGAAGAACTGGACAGAGAACAACCTTTTCTAGCAGCTTGGAGAAAGGAGCAAAGAGAGAGAACTGAAAAGTTATCAACATAAGTCTCACAGCCACAGTTAACAAGAGAGAAAGAGGAAAACAATGATAACACAGGAAGAGGATTAGCTATAGTAAGGCTCTGTATTAATGGTGTGAGGTGGTAGTAAAATAAAACAGTGAAAAGTGAAGGCAAATGTACGTGACAACTGGGAAAATGTATGCCTGCCTGTGTATCTATTTTTCTTAACTATGTAGGTACACTCAGGCCAAAAGTACTTATTTTCAGGCTACTTGGAAAACTGCAGTTAGTGACAGTAGAACAAAGGACATAGTTACTGCTAAATGATGTATTATTGAATGTTGTGGCATTAAACGCATATGACCCTCATTGAGGTTGTGACGCCCATGCACTGGCCCAGTAATCAAGGAGCCTCAATCTTCACCACTAGCACCAGTGACAGGTGTGCACACTGGGAGGGATAACAAGTACACACACAATAAAGTACAATTTCTCTTAAGAGCACACAGAGATCACAATCAGTCTGGGGCTGGTTTCTCCCTTTCTCTTCAGATCCCCAATAAGACTCCCCACTGGTACAGCTATAGGGTACATATCTCAGTCTAGTGGTCAAGCCAAAACCTCCAGCACCCTCTCTGTCCAACTAGTGCTTTGTGCCCCTGGCCAAGTAGCTGACATAGACACACACACACACACACTTTAATATTTGATCGATATACAAACACACATACACTCCTGGTGAAGGTTGGCACAGGTTCTCCAGCTATGCCCCCTTCTTTCCCAGACTATAAGGTAGAAATCATTACCACCAATCACTATTATCAGCTACTAATAAAGCCCTTCCCAAAGGGTGAACAAATACACTGTGTAATATTACTGTTATCCAAATAGTAAGTATGACCTAGGGCTAAGGCTATTCTGGAGTGGCTTAGTACAGTATCACCAAATACATGCAAGTACTCTAGAGCTTAAATTATCTCTACACAAAACAGCCACAGTTGAAAGGTTTAAAATATTTAATAAAAAATAAAAACGCAAGACAAATCTCATCAATTCAACACAGTGCTAATCAAGAGTTTAGAGATCACAGGAAGCTTTTAAAAAAATCTTGTAGGGTAGTCTGACATAAATATAGACAGCAGCTAGGCTAATCTGGCTATATTTCTATATAACTCTAAGAGAAATACTAAGTTCTAAATAACTACTTACATACAGAGCAAAGCAAGTACCTGGTGAGTTGTTGTCAGCTTTAGACAAAATCCCAAATTCTCACTTCTCTCTCTCTCTCTCTCTCTGAGAAAGTCTTAAATTGATAACATAGTACTGCTGAGTCATTTCACATTACATCATTCTTGACACTTTTCTGGTTTAGTTTCCCAGGCTCACAGAACTTAAGATTTTAACATTTCTTTGATCTTGCAGCTGTTAGGAAACCACAGCAATAAAAGGCACTTTACATGTAAAACCTTAGTAATTATCTCTTAAATTAAGACAATAGAAATAATTTCCTGGTCCAGACATCCTGTATCTGAGCTTCAGATCAAACAGTCACAAAATGCTTCACATATCAGCTTTCTTCCAGCAGGGTGCACTGTGATTACATTCCTGAAGCTCAGAACATACACAGTTTTCTTTACATTTGTCAAACAAGCATGTGGATTTTGTCTGTCTGTGTTGGTGGTGTTGTTGGGAAGCCTGCTAGCTTATCAGTGGGAGTGGTAAGCATTAGGTAACCTATCTACCACATAAGGAGTGGTTTCGGGAACAGAAATTGTAGTCATTGGCTGTTTGGACAGTTTTTCTATCTCTCTCAACTTTCTGATTTAAAAGCCCACATTTGTACTTGTTTTCCCCCCTTTCCTGTGACTAGTCTAGTCCAGATACAGATTTGCTGTATCCTGGACTGTTTGTAAACTCCTGAGCCCCCCCGCCCCCAAGCCTGTCTGTGTTGGAGGGAAGCCTGCTAGCTTATCAGTGGGAGTGGTAAGCACTAGGTAACCTATCTACCACATAAGGAGTGGTTTCTGGCCCAGAAATTGTAGTTATTGGCCGTTTGGGCAGTTTTTCCATCTCTCTCAACTTTCTGATTTAAAAGCTCACATTTGCACTTGTTTCCCCCCCCCCCCCTTTCCTGTAACTAGTCTAATCCAGATACAGATTTGCTGTATCCAGGACTGTTTGTAAGCTCCTGAGCCCTGCAAGCCTTTCTGTGTTGGAGGGAAGCCCTCTAGCTTATCAGTGGGAGTGGTAAGCACTAGGTAGCCTATCTACCACAAGAGGAGTGGCTCCTGTCCCAGAAATGTAGTTTATTGGCTGTTTGGACAGTTTTTCCATGTCTTTCAACTTTCCCGTTTAAAAGCCTGTGTTTGCGCTTGCTACCCAACAGACTTGCTGTATCCAGGACTGTTTGTAAGCTTCTGAGTGGTGCCAGAGTCTGCTCTTCAATTTTACCCTTAGATCTACTAGTTCTCTCCTGCACTTATACTTGCTTATTAGTCTAGCACTTTACCAGACTTCTTGTAGCAATTATTGTAGCACACAAAAGTGCTACAAGCACTAAACGTTCTACAAGGAAACAGACCCAGTACTTATTATCAATGTCCACCCCTCCATGCATGTCTAAAGGTCAGTTCACTGTGCTTTCTCCTATTAACCTGGTGAACTTAGGCTTCCTGAGGTAATGAAGCAACTGCCTCATGTACACCAACAATCCTCTCCGATTACTTTCCAACACTTAGACTTGCGAGAGATGCACTTATATATCCAAAATGGAAGCCACACACACTCCAGCCAAGACCGGAATAGCTAGTCAAGAAGAGAAGGTCAACACTTGCACCACACCACATGGAACACATAGCCCTCCAGAACACACACCAGAAATGCCAGCAATGCCTTCACATAAAAACACAAACCACACACCCACCGTCATGGAGGTTCTCAATAAAAATCTATCCAAGCAGCAGAGACCTCCAAGGCAGAAACACACTTGACCACCACAACACAACACTAATCACAAGACACATAACTATCCTAAACAGTGTGCCACTCAACCAAAGCCCCAAGGCAAAACAGCATGCCCAATACACTAATCATAGGTGACTCGATAGTGAGGCGCACTGATGTCCCACTCACTAGGTTGAATAAGGAGAAAGTAACAGTCATCTGCCTGCCAGGTGCCAGGATCCACCACATAACGCATGCACTCAGGTCCCTCAACAACAGGTACAAATATGACTCTGTCATTGTACATGTGGGTGTGAATGACCTGAGACGTACCTCCCTCTACTACATGAAAAGAGACATGGAGGAGCTCTTGGATTATGTAGCCCACAACAGCATCCTACCATCACCCAAAATGATACCATAGTACAAGCAGAAAATGATTGATTTCAACAATTGGCTAAGTTTCTGGTGTCATTCTAAGGGGATCCAGTATCTGTCTGCCTGGGATGACATGATTGACAGACCTCGATGCTTTGACAGAGATGGCCTGTATCTGTCACCCCTGGGCTTCCGGATACTGTCCAAGGCTCTTGCAACCCCTATAGTGCCTTTTTTAGAAGGTGTTCCAAAGACCAAATTACCACCGTAACAACTACAGACAAATGCAGAGGGTGATGCTGCTCAATGCTAGAAGTCTAAATCTCAAAATGCACTCACTTGAAGCACTCCTTTAAATGCAGAACATCAACATTTGTGCTGTAACAGAGACCTGGTTCAAGGCAGCAGAAAGCACACCTGCACTACCAGGCTATAACTCATTCCACACCTTTTGGCCCCAGAACTTGGACCAAAGCTCCAAAGGCGGTGGCATTTCCATATTCATAAAGGATGTGCACACCTCCAGACTGGTAGTCCAACATACCGCATCAGAGATACTTCAGGTGCAGTTAACATTGTGTAAGACAGCAATTCAGGTCATAGCCTGCTATAGGTCCCCAACCATGTCCCAAGACTTGGACTCCAAGTTCCTAAGCACCCTGGAGAATATTAGGGTCCAACCTAACACTCTCTTACTAGGCAAATTCAACTACCCCTCCATTAACTGGGTAAACTACTCATGTACCAATACACTTGCCCAGCATTTCCTAGAGTTCATTAATTCCAGTGCCCGGACCAGCTCGTTCTTACCCCCACTAGAGGTAGCAGCATCCTTGACCTGGTCATTACTAACAAGGGCAATGGTGGCGACCATTGCTCTACACCAATAGTCAGCTCCTCCCTGGTTAGATCTGACCACAAACTAATCACCTTGGAAATCCACATCCCTAACCCCCCCCCCCCCCCCGCAAAGGTAACCACCATGAAAAGCTTCTCCAAAGCTAACTTTGGGCTCCTAAAAACAGATGTGGCTAACTTCATGGCACCCATGCAAATGGAGAATAGTTGCATGACTGCAGAATCATACACCAATGCACTGTACAAACACGTACACAAAAGCATGGATCTTGCCATACCCAATAGAACCAAGACACTCTCCTCCAAAAAAAGGAAGCCAATCTGGTGGTCCCCTGCCATAAACAAACCCTACAACAGAATGAGGAAACTGATGTGGAATAAGGTGAAGTCCCAAGACCAGAAAAAACTCCCTTATCAGCCTCAAAAAAAAAATTGAGATCCTTCATCAAATCCTGTATAGCTAGCTTATGAAAACAGAATTGCAGCAGATAGTAAAGACATCCACAAGGCCTTCTATATTTACGTAAAGAATCTCCACAGCAATACCCAGATTTGCTCTGAGCTACTGCACAATGGTATCTCCTATACCAAACCAACAGATATTGTCAGTATACTGGCCAATAGATTCAGTGCCAATTTTACCTCCCCCCAAAGGGCCAATCACAATACCAGTAGATTGCCAGGCACCCAGTATTACTGCTGCTCAGGTTAAAACAGAACTGCCTAAGGCCAAGAATACAGCTTCTATGGGACATGACAATATCTCTGGTTGTGTTCTACATGAACTACAGAGTGAACTGGCACCTCACCTGTGTGCCCTGTTGGATCACAACCTCACCTCAAGTTTTGTCCCTACTGAATGGCGCACTGCTACAGTCATCCCTTTCCACAAAGGAGGAGTGACTACAGACCCTGGGAACTATTGCCCCATTAGCCTGATGAGTCTAATATGCAAAGCTATGGAACATATTATCATGGACCTAATAAACAAGGATCTAGGGAATCTCCAAACACTGGATCCCACACTGTTTGGTTTTGTGAAGGGTAGATCATGCCTGCTCAACTTGGTCGACTTCTTTGAGTCAGTCACCAGAGCTGTGGATGAAGGCAAGGTGGTTCATACAGCCTACCTTGATCTGGCCAAGGCTTTTGATACCATTTCCCACTCAGGAATCATGGAACTCACTAAGTTTGGCATCATCCCCTATATCACTAGGTGGGTTGCAAACTGGCTCACAGACAGAACTCACAGTGTAAAAGTAGCTGACTCCAAGTCAGACTGCTGACTAGTCATGAGTGGAGTCTCACAGGGTTCAGTCCTGGGTCCTCTCTTGTTTGGTATCTACTTCTCTGAAGTCTAGGCCAACACGAAGGGGATCTGGCTGACAAAGTTCACAGGTGATTGCAAGTTGGGAGCTATTACTAACTCCCCAAGTGATGCTGACATCCAACAGAATTGACTCACTGAGACCAACGACTGGTGTCAGAACCATGGCCTTAAGCTCAATGCCAAAAACGTTGTCGTCATCCCCTTTGGGAAAAACCCAGTTCCCATGAATTACCACATTGATGGTAGTCCACTGAACACAGAAGGCATTATAAGAGATCTGGAAACACAGGTTGACAGGAACCTCCCTTTTGATCACCACATTGCCATTGTGGTCAGAAAGTCCTTCTATGTGGCACATCTCATTACTAAGGGTTTTGCATCCAGGAAGAAAGAGGTCATTGTCTCCCTCTACTCTTCCCTCATTAAGCTGATTATTGAGTACAATGGCCCATTTGGCATGTACCTCACTAGACACCCGCAACAACTGGAGAGGCCACAAAAGTACCTCACTAAGAGGATCATAGGCCTTAAAGACTCAAAATACTCCAACTATTCTCTGTCTCATATTGTCTACTTAGAGGCGATCTCTGCTTAACTTACAAAGCCATGTCTGACCCAGCTCTGTTAGAAATGCTACATCTAAAGAAATCCCATTCCCTCCACACCACATGCTCTAGAGACCTCAACCTCATTAACACAATTAACAGAACTGGATGCTGGAGGGACAGGTTCATAACCCAGAGACTGCCCATGCTATGGAACAGACTTCCCATACATGTCAAGCAGAGCACCTCACTGGCCCTCTTCAAGAGAAATCTTGATGAGTGGATGGGAAACAGAAAATTCACCCTGGGGATAACTCCAGTGGCTCTATTCGACAGAAGCACTGGGAACAAAGGTCGGGTGGCACTATGTCAGGGTAATCCTATTGCTAGGCTTGTAAAGGCCCCAGGGCCATTAGCGTAGTACACACCTATGAACCTATATATATATATATATATATATATATATATATATATATATATATATATATATTTTTTTCTTGGGATCAGGTGGTTGCCCTTTCCCCAATGTGGTGGGATCTCGGAGTTGGTATATATAATATTCAGGGAGTCTTGGGGTGCAGGGCCCCCCTACACACAAAATAGCCACTTGTTTTACTGTCATTTAGGGAAAAAGATGTTTCAGTGTTGTAAGTCCTGAACCAATGAAGCTTGAGATTTTGGTCCAGCGATCTTTTGACACAGAGCTTTCATATATCTTGTATAGCAGATGCTAACATGCCTAATAAGGTCTTGCTGAACATAATACATAAACACACATCTAGCTGTAAAGACACTTCCTGGAAAATGAAATACCTTCGTATTCTAAGAAAAAATAAATGTACAAATGAGTTTCCTAGAATTCTTGCTGTATTCCATATAGTATGCCCTCCTTGTGCATTTATTGGGCATAACACCATTAGTGATCACCCAGGACTTACATTCAAGAAAACAAAGAAAAAATGGAGGACATGATTAAATCTAAACCCAATTTCAGGAAAAAACTCAGCATTCCTGCTCAAAGGTAAAATGTACTTGTAAAAAGCATGGATAGCATGTTCCAACAACAACTGAGAAAATTGTTCTCCATGAGTAACAATATAGCTCAACTCACAGTTGAGTCATAAAGAGAACAAATCATGCATGTATAAAGAATATATGAGAACACATTAAAAGAATGTTTTGATTGTATGTGCAAATGATGCTTTTAAGAAACTGTCCCTCAGTCAGTTCATGAAAGGCAGAAAAGGCCAAGAGCTAAACCACTGAAAGAGTGACATGACCATAATTAAGACAGGACGACAGACAAAGGAACTAAGGAACAAAAGAGACATACAATCCAACAGCAGCCTTACTGGCAGATACTAAAATATGAAGACAGATTTTACAAAGAATTAGATAATCCACTACAAGCCACTAACACTAAAAAGAGCTCGCATTAGCAGCATCACTTCAAATACAATACAGTTCACTTCTCTCCATAAACTGTGTAAGGGAAACTACAGATACACAGTCTTCCTTGTAACCTCCACCACATGAGGCTGTGCATTCTCTGGAGAAACACAAACTTGCTAGCACTCAAATGCCATAAATGACTGAGAAAAGGAAACTCAGAATGAACCTGTAGAGTACAAATATGTAAGCGCTAATTATAATTTGTAAATCCTGTAGTAGATCCCAGTTGCAGTAGTCCTCACTACTGAGACTTCAGCCAGCTGCAGTAGGCCCAGATTTTGAGATCAGTGTCCCTCTCACTCAGAGCCCAGAAGATAACACTTCATGTATAAAGCTGGTATCTAGTTGCACCATTTAAGAGCTTTTTTCCCTCAGGATGATCAAAGGGTACCTACCCTGATAGACCCCGATTAAGGTCCTAAAACTCCCCTTGATCAAAAGTTGAAAGAATTAGGGTTTACAAAGCCTATCCATACCTGAGCTACCCAGAGTCCCTGAGGGGGGGGAAGGGATATAAGTAAAAGCAGATTAAAATCTGTAGTCAGGCACACTGACGTCCCATTCATTAGGCTGGACAAGCAGAAGATTACTGTTAGCTGCCTGTCGGGAGCCAGAATCTGCCACATAACACAAGCACTCACATCACTCCGTAACAAGTACAAATATGACTCTGTCATTGTTCATGTTGGTGTGAATGACCTGAGATGTACCTCCCTGGATTACATGAAAAGAGACATGGAAGAGCTCTCTGATCATGTAGCCCAGGCTGGTATGACCCTGGCCCTGAGCAGCATCCTGCCCTCACCAAGAATGATACCTCAGTATAAAGAAAAAAAATATCAATTTCAACAATTGGCTAAGCTTCTGGTGTCATTCAAAGGGGATCCGGTGTCTGTCAGCCTGGGACGACATGCTCAACAAGCCGCATTGCTTCACAAGAGATGGCTTGCACCTGTCACCTCTAGGCTTTCGAATACTGGCCAAGGCTCTTGCTGCCCCCATAGTGCCTTTTTAGGCAAGGCTCAAAAGTCAAACCCACCTCTGTAAACAGCACAATTAACAAAAAACTGAGGGTTATGCTACTCAATCCCAAGAGTTTAAACCTCAAAATGCATGCGCTCGAAGCACTCCTCAGTATGGAGAACATCGACATCTGTGCAGTAACTGAAACCTGGTTCAAGACTCCAGAAAGCACCCCAGCACTACTGGGCTACAACTCATAACACACGTTTCGGCCACAGAACACGGACCGAAACATAAAAGGAGGGGGTGTATCCATATTCATCAAGGATACCTACACCTCCAGGTTAGTGGAGCAGCATGATACCTCTGAGATCATCCACGTGCAACTAACATCGGGCAAATCTGCAATGCAAATTGTGGCCTGCTACAGATCACCCTCCATGACCCAGGACCACCAGCTCACCTTTCTGGAGACACTGGAAAACATGAAGGTCCTACCAAACACCCTGATATTGGATGATTTCAATTACCCTACCATTCACTGGAAAAACTACTTGAGTACAAATTCCCTGGCCCAGCGCTTCCTGGAATTCATCAACTCAAATGCCCTGGATCAGCTGGTAAACTCCCCTACCATAGGTGAAAACATATTGAACCTGGTCATCACCAACATGGGCGACAGGTGTTCCACACCGGAGATCAATCCGTCACTGGTTAGATCAGACCATAAACTAATCACTCTGGATGTCCACCCCCCCCCCCCAACTAAGGAAACCACAGTAAAAAACTTTTCTAAAGCAAACTTCACCTTACTTAAGACAGAGGTGGTAAGTTTCACAGCCCCCACACTAAAGGATAATGCTGCCCAAGATGCAGAAACATTTATAAATGCACTCTATGAGCACCTACAAAGATGCATGGATCATGCCATCCCTAGCAGAACCAAGACTCACTCCTCTAAGAGAAGGAAACCAGTTTGGTGGACCCCTGCAGTAAACATGCTATACAATAGAAGGAGGAAACTAGTTCAGAAAAAAAGCAAATCCCAAGAAGGAAAGACATCCCTGTTCAGTATCAGTAAGAAACTGAGGTCCCTCATGAAATCATCCAAGGCTAACTTTGAAAGAAAAATAGCCAAGGGTTCAAAAGATAACCACAAAGCCTTCTTCAGCTATGTTAAGAATCTAAGTGGCAACTCGCAGATATGCACTGAACTAGTGCAAAATAGCACAAAATATACCGAACCTACTGATATTGCCAACATCCTGGAAGATAGATTCAGTGCAAACTTCACCTCCTTCTCACCTCCAAAAGGGCCCACAACAATACTGGAAAAGTGTAGTGTCTCAAAAATCACAGATGCACAGGTGAAAACAACCCTTTCAAAAGCCAAAAACTGGGACCAGATGGTGTTCCAGGCTGCGTCTTGCACGAACTACTGAACAAACTAACCCCCCACCTTAACATGCTGTTCAACCTCAGCCTCTCCACAGGATACGTGCCCACAGAATGGCACACAGCAATGGTTATTCCTCTCCACAAAGGAGGAGCCACAACTGACCCTGGTAACTATCGCCCCATAAGCCTGACAAGCCTGGTCTGCAAGGCTATGGAGCACATCATCATGGAACTCATTAACCAAGACATTGGGAACCTCCAAACACTTGACCCGACCCAGTTCGGCTTTGTTATGGGCAGATCATGCCTACTAAACCTGGTTGACTTCTTCGAGACAGTCACCAAGGAGATAGACGAGGGAAAGGTGGTTCACACAGCCTACCTTGACCTTGCCAAGGCTTTTGACACCATTCTCCACTTGGGTATTACAGAAAAATCTCACCAGCCTGAACCTAAACCCCTACGTCATGAGATGGGTTGCTAACTGGCTTACAGACAGAACTCACAAGGTAAGAATAGTGGGCTCCAGGTTCGACTCTAAACCAGTCACAAGTGGTGTCCCACAAGGCTCGGTCCTCGGACCCCTACTGTTCGGCAAATACTTCTCAGAAGTACAGGCAAACCCAGGAGGACTATGGCTAACCAAGTTTGCTGATGACTGCAAACTGGAAGCCATAATTGACTCTCTGTCTGACACGGACATCCTCCAAAAGGGCCTTACTGAGACACCTGGTGTCAAAGTCATTGCCTCAAGCTAAATGCCAAAAAATGCATAGTCATCCCATTTGGGAAAAACAAAACACTCACAAATTACCACATAGGTGGCAGCCCCCTTAATACATAAGAGGTAATAAGAGATCTGGGGACCCAGGTAGATAGTAATCTCTCCTTTGACAATCATTGCCAGAGTAGTTAGGAAATACTTCTATGGGGCCCATATAATTACTAAAGGGTTCACATCTAGAAATAAAGAGGTTATAGTTCCCCTCTACCCGTCACTCATTAGATCCATCATAGAGTACAATTCCCCATTTGGGATGTACCTCACAAGACACTTCCAACAGCTGGAAAGACCACAAAAGTACCTCACCAAGAGGATTACTGGTCTCAAACATATGTCCTATGCAGCCCGACTGAAAAAACTCCTGCTGTGCTCAGTGGCATATTGCTTACTCAGAGGTGATCTCTGCCTGACTTACAAAGCCATGTCCAACTCAGAATTGATGGACATGCTCCACCTAAAGAAATCCAAGTCACTGCGAGCCACGCGCTCTAGTAAGCTAAACCTCACCAAAACAATAAATAGAACATGCTGGAGGGATAGATTCCTGTCACAGAGACTCCCCATGCTTTGGAACAAAATTCTAAATTACCTCAGGCAGAGCCCCTCACTAACACTCTTCAAGAGAAACCTTGATGAGTGGATGGGTAACAGAAAATACACCCCTGGGATCACTTCATTGGCTCTTCTTGACAGAGGATCAGTTAATTAATCAATGGGGCAGCAAAAGCTGACACACTCTGGCTAGGCTTATAAATACCCTTGGGCAGATAGCCTAGTACCTACCTATGAACGTATGAACCTAAAAGGGTACCCCACTCAGGCCTAGGATAACCAAGAAGAGAAAACGGCATGATATGAGGGTAGGGAAGACCTGGTACTGCACCAGTGATCCACTCAAAAATCTGCTATGGTAAACTCTTACATAACTGTACTTTGTTTTTCATATACATCACTGCTGCAATAGTCCTTATGGATGGAACGATTCCCAGAGCATGGAAAACTTGGGGGGGGGGGTGAATGGAATTGTAGGACATGGCTGCGGAATGGCAGCTGCAATCTCAGCCCTAGCCCTGGAAGCAATGTCTAGTCTATCATGTTTGGAAAATGTGTGGACCCCTTGCCAAATAGCTGCCTCTAGAACAGTGTCACAATCCCCCTCACCAGAAAGGTCACAGTAATTACTGCAGCCCTAGTGCTGTGAACTCTCAAGGTCCCTTCCAAAAATCTTACAATTACGGAGTTAACAGAACAAAATGCAATGAGCCAGTCATTTAGAGACTGGTGACTTGGAAACTGGTTTTCCCTCCTTCCTGGATCCAAAGGATACAAATAACTGCTTTTTAGGTTCTAATGTTTTTGATTTTATTTAGGTAATATTGCAATTGCCTGTGCATGTCTAAAGAATAACAACTCCTTTCTTGTTCTGGGGATTAGGACGAAAACAGGGAGATGAACAGTCTGGTTAAGAAAGAATTCATTCAATGCCTTTAGCAAAATTGTGGGGGGAGGAGTTTAGTTCTAAGAAGACTTAGACTTCTGTCCTTATGTAAGACTAAAAAGGGCTCGTTGGACATCAGCTGCCAAAAGCAAAACTGTTTTCCATGTTAGAAATTTTAGAGGACCTGAGGCTGTAGGCTCAAAAATGGGGCTGTGTCAGCTTTTCCAGGACACAGCTCAAGACTCATGGAGGAGCAATGTTTTTTGATGGCTTTAGATGAAAGACTCCCTTCAGGAAATGTTTAACAGGCTGCATGCAGGCTTCTACTGGTATACTGAAATGGCTGAATGTACTTTATAGAGGCACATACTAGGCCTGAAATGAACAGCTCATTTAAAAAATACAGATGTATGGACATCAGTACAGTGTAAGTGTCTTCCTGTGGCAAGCAGGATTTCTTTTTTACAGGTTTCATAGACTCATTAGGTGTGGTCACATGACCTCAGACAACTGGTACCTGAATAGCAATAGAGAGTTAAATCATCTAAGTAGTGAACTGCAATGTCTTTAGGTTGGTGTGTATCAGGATTCTTTTGTTCTAAGTTAGGAAACCCGATGGCAAAGGCAGTATGTGAGGTTTCACCCTGGGCATCTGAATGAGGTGGGCAAACCAGTGTTGTGTAGTCCAACCGAATACCTCTCAGCTTTTTTATCCACAAATTCTGGACAAAGGCAAAATGAACACACAAAAACCTCAAATCACAGATAGTTAACAGAACAATATATTTTGCATCTACCTGCCTTTTCTGAACAATAAAAATTATGAAACTCTAATGTTTGATATTACTGACTGCAATCCTCTGAAATTTACCAGAAAATCAAAAATATACATATATGTATATATACATGAGGAGAAGAGCAAAATCATGAGACACAATCAGGAGGATTCTACAAAGTCAGGAACAGTTGGCCAAAAGGAGGCTACTGGCAATAGATCAGAGGGAATATACATATATATATATATATACATATATAAAGAGACCTGCCTGTCTGAAGGAGAAGGCATACACTGCTCAAGCTACTATGTGTGTATGCTCTGAAGAAGAACTTCTTGATCTGTTTGCCGCTCAGAGAGGCAAATTGTTCTACTTTGTGGATACCCCATCTGTGAGCAATCTGGAGCAAAACATCCCTGTGTAATATCTATTTATGGAAACCTGCAAATGACCTGCTTAGTCAGGTCTATCACTTATAGGATGTAGATTGCCTTTAGGGTCATCTGGGATTAAAAACTGTCTCCAAGGCAATCATGGCCAGTAAGCCTTATTTGTTGATGTACCACATTACAGTAATGTTATCTTTTGTCACCTGCAAATCCCTGTTCTTCCAGGTGGGTTTGAACTATTCATTTGCCTGAATAAGGGCCCTCATCTCTTTTAAGTTTATAGTCTTCCTTATTTGAATTGCATCACATAGCCTGTGCACTCTGAAGTCTCCTAAATATGTCCCCAAACTAAGTCTGAATCATTTGTGCTTAAGATCTGATTGTGAGGTTCTTTTGTTTGAGGGTTTTTTAATTCCGAATTCATCAGACTCTTAGGTATTTATAAATTGTTGCAACTTCCAGCAGTTTTCTATTTGGCAGATTTTCTTTCTTTCTTTTTTTATGCATACTAACACATTAATGTTTGCAAAGTAGTTTAGATATATTCCTTTTAAGAGTAAAAGAATTTATTGACCTCCCCATTGGTGTAGAGGGATAAAGTGACCCAGATTACTCATGTTTGATTAGAAGACATGGGACCATGAGGGGGCATGGCTGGATGATGGGAGTGAGTGTCATATGACTCACCTATCCTGGTGAGAGAGAGATGGCTTAGATCATTGATCGGGCTCTGGGTGGTGCAGCATGTGGAGTCCGGGTAAGAGGGATGTACTGCTATGCTGCAGCTGCATAGCATGTTCCTTTCCCAAAGATTGACAGCATTAGTATCCCTGAGAAGCTAACGAAAAGTGTTGGGTGCTCCTAAGGCTGGTGTGTGTGTGTGTGTGTGTGTGTGTGTGGGGGGGGGGGGGTGGCTGTTGCCTGCCTGCATGACAGCCTCACAATGGTCTCTCATCTCATGGAAGGATGAATGGGCCAATTATGGCTCTTGCTTTGTGAGGAACAAATGGGTTGCATAGTTTAAGAGGGGGCTGATGGATGGCAGGCAGAAGGATAGAAAAGGATTCATGGATAAATGTATCAAGTTCTTTTGAGGTAGAAGGCAAGAAATACATAATGCAGCACAGCCAGTAGTCGCACATCACTTAAACTGGAAGAAAACTTATCAGTTTCAAATCATGATAGTGCAACATGGTCAAATGAATGCTATTTTTATTCAGAAGCTAGACCTGACTATTGATTATACCAAGTTATTCTGATCTGTACCTGTGCATTTCATTGGTATAGTTGTCATCCCTAAGATAAAGATCATGAGGGGCAGAGTATAAGACTGAATTTTAATGTGTATGATTCCTAAATAATTTAGGTACTATCATTACTGACAACACTGGGTTTCATAACAAATCTCCTTTATTGCTGATGAGGCTTATTTTGGGGCTATCCTGGTACTGAAAACTCATCGGAGGGCATCTAGGTGAGCTACTCCCAGAGGGGAAGAAATTTGGCCTAGTGCATCATTCTGAGGCCAGAAACTGTACACCAAACCTATGAAACCAGTCAATCAGTACAATGCAGTTGAAGTACATTTTTTAAATAGAGTCAATATGCATATTATTATCAAAGAAAATGCATACTTCTGGGTATCTAGTATAGTAAAGCATGGCTAGGAAGACATCATAGAGTGTGGGCTGTGGGGAACAGCATATCATTCATATCAGCAATCATTATCATCATCATCATCACCGACTCCCTTTTTCCCCATTTCCTATATGGGGTCAGGGTGTTTCTTCAACTGTTACCATCTCTCTTGATTTAATGCCCCTCTCCTACCTTCTTCTATAGTCAGGCCTGACTGCCACAGGTCTTCTGACACACAGTCCATCCATCTCTTTGCTGGACATCCTCATTTTCTCTTGCCTTCTTCCAGTCTGTCCCAAAGGTTTCTTCACCAGACTGTCTTCTACTTTCTTGCACATTTGCCCAAACCACTGTAATCTGTTGTCCTTGACCTTCTCTGCAATTGAAGCTACTTGGGTTTCTGCTCTGATATCCTCATTTTTTTCATCCATCCCATAGTGTGTATCTTACTACCCATCTCAGGCACTTCATCAATACCATCTCTAGCTTCCTTAGCTCCTCTCAGCTGCTCTGCCTTCACTGCCCATGCTTCTATACTATACAGTAGTACTAGTAGCACAGCTGTTTTGTACAACTTATTTTACAGCTTTTTTGGCATTCTTCTGTCATACACTATCCTACCACTCTGTTCCAGTTGGCTGCAGCCCCTCTGATTCTGGCTTTGACCTCCTCAATCACTATTCTCTTCTCCAGAACCACCCCTCCTGGGTACATGAAGCTGCCATCTTGTTCTGCTATTTTCCTTCTCTCTCGGTTCTCAGCTTCTTCTGCTTTCAAACAGTTGCTGCCATTACAACTGTCTTAACTGTCTTATCTGTCCTCAGTTTCTTCCTGTGTGCCTTCAGTTTTGCATTCCATTCCCGATCCTTTGCTGAAGTTCTTGTTCAGAGCCTGCCTGTAATGCCACATTGTCTGCATACATCAGCTTTGTTGATCTGTCCCATAAGACCTGTTTGCTAATGTAGTCCATCACCAATATGAACAGCAGTGAGCTCAGAGCTTAACCCTGATGCACTCCTACTCCCACTGACAAATCCTCTGTGAGTTCAAACACTGTTCATACTTGTGTCATTGGATCGTTTACATAGTCTGCACTAATTCTATCAGTGCTTCTGGGACTTCAAACCATCATTGGATTGCCCAAATCAGCTTTCTTGGGACCCTTTCACATGTTTTCCCCAAGACTAGGAATGCCCAGTTGGACTTCTTTCTCATCTCTTGTTTCTTCTCAACCATCTGTCTCACCACAGACATCAGGTCAGTTGTGCTGCATCCTGATCCAAATCTGCACTGCTTGCCTCCCATCCTACATTTTACTACTCTGTGTATTTGGTTATCAATCACTCTTTCCACATTGTGTGACAGGAGTCTGATACCTCTATACTGCCTACAGTTGTGAATGTCTCCTTTATTTTTGTACAGGGAATGCTTATTCTACACTCATCTGAGATATGCCTTTCCCTCCGTCCTGCTATAAGTACCCTCAGGAGTAATTTCTGCCCTAACTCATCCTACATCTTCACCATTGTCTGCTGTGTCCTCATCTGAGCCTGTTGCTTTTCCAGACTTCATTTTCCTTACTGTGGTTCTTCTATCATTATAGGCTGTGTCTGGGGCAGTGCAGCTTCTGTGGGGTTTTCTTCATTCAGAAGTACTCCTTCCATCTGCCTTTGATGACCTGTGGACTGGTGAGCAGGTAGTTGCTGGCACCCCTTATGAAGGGTGTCTGATGACTATCTTCCTTATCTTTCTGCCTTTGCCTTGCATCCTGATATAGTTTCTTTGTGCCACTTACTAAGTCACTTTCCAGAAGCTGGTAGAGTCCCTCTGATGCTTTGTTCTTCACTATTGCAACTCTTCTCTTAGCCTGTTAGTTAGCTAACCAGTAATCCTTCTCAGACTGGTCCATGTTTTCTATCGCCCACTTTTTCTTGAACTCTTTCTTTCTTTTGATGACTTCTTAGACTTATGCCTTCCAACACCAGATTTGCTAAAGTACTTTATTTACATAGCTGGTTGAGACACATATCTGTTCTGTAGTTCTCACACATACTATTTTGAGGTGCTGCTATTCTTCTTCAACTCCAGCTATTTCCTCACTGATACATTATGGAATCTCTGGGGGTGGGGGGTGGAGGTAGCTCCATGTTCACTCTGTAGATGGTAGGAAAAAGGTTGTTTTTTGTCCTTTCTTTAGGAGCAGAGGTTACACGAACAGTCCAGTCACTGACACAACAATGGAACAGAGACTGGCTGTCTGGGGTAGACTGAAAGCTCTGAACATCTGCAGGAGATCTATGAAGAGTCTGGAGAGGACTCTGATCAGTAGCAGTATAGGGAATGGTAGGTGAAAGGCTCAAACCACCACTGAGAGGTCTGAGGGTAGGCAAGGAACACTTTCATAGGATTCATAGGAATGTATTTATTTATTTCCATTTGTTAACCAGGAAAGTGCGACTGGGTCTAAGCAGACCCATTTTCAGCAGAGGCCTAGAGAGAAAAATCTCGACAGTTACTAAGGTTTCTAAAAAAACTTACACAAGTGTAAATAAACATAAATATTTAAACATTTAAAACATATAAAAAAGCATTAGTTAACAGAAGTGTTAACAAACATGAACAAGTAAAAAAAAAGCATTACACAAGTATTTTGATAAGCGTGTACAAAAGTATTTTGACAAACATGTCCATATAGATATTGTTATACAATTTAGTAATATTAATGAGGTTTCATTGGGGAGAAAAATCATATAAAGTGAAAATAGGTAGTTAACGGAGTTGTAAATAGGTATATGATGAGAATAGACAGTATAAAAGTAGGAGACAAAAATAAATAAGGGAGGGGAGAAAGGAGGAAAAAAGATAAGGGGTTAAAGGGAAAGGATGATAATAAGGAAGAAAAGTAAAAAAAGGAAGTACAAGCAGAGATCAGTCAGGCCTACTACAGGGACACAGCCATGTTAATTTGAAATGTTCCTTAAGGAGAAGTTTGAATTTGGATGTGCTTTTGGTGTTGAGTATGTTTTGAGGTAAATTGTTCCAAATCTTGGCCACTTTATGGGAGAAAAGACAGAAACCATATGTTTTGTTAGATCTACTAACCTTTATGAGAGTTTTGTCAGATGACCTGAGAGATTTACTGCTTGAGTATGGTTGGATAATGTTACACATAGATGGGCCATTTTCTGGGTAGTGAAGGATAGAGTGGATTAGTAGAAGTTGGTTGTAGGCTAATTAGTTGGGTAGTTCCAGCCAATTAAGATGGAGAAGTGAGTTACAGTGATTGGTCCTGATTGTGTGATTAGCTGCAAATCTGGCTATTTTATGGTAGCAGGATTCTCAAGTTTGGCTAAATTGGATTTTCTTAGATTGGTAAAAATGGATGAAGCATAAAGAAGACTAGATAGTAGGTGGGTTCTACTGATGGTGTGACGGATGACTTCTGTAAGGAAACGTTTGGTCCTATAAAGGGAACCTAGTTTAAAGTGCACCTTCTTGATAACTGTATCAAGGTGTTTATCAGATTTAAGGTCCGTGTCTATGATTACACCCAGTAGTTTGGTTGAGTCAATGGACTCAATACAGGTGCTGTTAGATGAAAAAATGGTGAGGGAGCTTAGGTCATTGGATTTTCTGCCACTGGAGAAAATTCTCAGTTTGGTTTTTGATGGGTTAAGTATAAGCTGGGTTTGATTGAGGAAATTTTCAATGTCAAGAAATGATTGCTGAGTTTTTTGTAGGAGAGAAGGTAATGTGAGAGCTGAGCAAATTAATGAGGACTTGTCTGCGTATTGGATTATGTTTGCAAGTTTTGTGGCTGTGTGTAGCTTATTTGTGAAGATTGTAAACAATAGAGGGCCTAGTATTGAACCTTGAGGTACTCCTACAACAACAGGTAGCAGAGGAGAGAGTTCATTCTGCCATCTGACAGCTTGCTGCTTGTTAGCTAGATAACTGATGAACCTTGAGATAGCAGAGGGTTAGAGGTTATAGGAGGATAATTCATGAATGAGTTGTTTATGGGGAACTGTATCAAAGGCTTTGGATAAGTCAAGGAATACAGAGGATGTGAATGACCCAGTGTTTCTATGTTGGTTAATTGTGTCTATAAAGCTAATCAGTGCTGTAGTTGTACTAGGTTTGGGGCAGGAACCATGATGGGTGGGGGAGAAGAGATTGTTTTTTAGGAAATGATTGAGTAGTTGAGATTGAATGCATTTTTCAAGTATTTTTGCTAATGGGAAAAGTATGTTGATTGGCCTTTAATTAGTAAAGTCTAATGAGGCACCTCCTTTATGTAGAGGGATGACATGGGATACTTTCCATAGTGAAGGCACATATTGCTCTGTGATAGATCTATTAAGAAGTATAGCGATAGGGTAAGAAATGGGATTGGCAGCAAGTTTAAGGTATTCACTTGGCAGCAGGTCAGGACCAGGGCTAGAGTTTTTAAGTTTGATTAGTAGTTTTGTGATGTAGTGGGTTGGTATGGGATGGAATTTGAAGGAGTTTTGGTTATTTTTAAAAGTGAGGTGATGTACTAATTGGTTACTGTCATTGTTGTCTTTGAACAGTGTTAATATGAAGTTTATGAAGTGATTACTGAATTGTGTGGCTATACTGTCAGTAGAATTTGAACTGCTTGGGGAGGGAGTGGGGGACTGGCCAGGTTTAAGAAGTTTAATAGAACTCCAGAATTTGTTTGGGTTTTTGTGGTACCTATTTTGGATAGTGGTGAAGTACTGTTTTTTGTCACATTTGATCTATTTTTTTGCTAAGTTGCGAAGCTACTTGTACTTTAGGTGGGATTCAGATGTATTAGTAATTTGGAATTTTTACCATTCCTTCTCCCTTTGTTTCAGTAGCTTTCTAGTCTCTGAAGAGAGACATTTTACATAGTTTGCTTTTGTACGTATTTTTCTTAATGGAGCTAGTGAGTTTAAGCAGGACAGAAATTGGTCATTAAAGTATTGAACTGCTAGGTCTAGTTGAAAGTATTTAAGGGGGACCAGTTTACTTGCTGGAGGAGAGTACAGAAGTTTGCAGGGGTGAACTTAGATCTGTTGTGGACAAGTCTGAATTTGGATATGTTGAGGAAAAGGGATTGTTTTTTAACAAGGAAGGTAGGTGAGTGGTTGCTGAGGGTGTCTGGGAGACAACCTGTTTGGTAAGAGTTGGGGTTAGAGTTGACAAGCACTCAGTCAAGTATAGATTCTTTCTTGGAGTGTTTGTCAACTCTAGTTGTACCGTGTATTAACTGTGTAAAACCACAGAGGTTAATATGATTAGTGGGGGTGTTGGAGTTGACAGTATTCCAGTCTAAGTTGAAGTCACCCATTATGATAGTTTCTTGTCTTAGTGTAGAGGTTGTCCAACTTAAAAACTCTTCTATTGTAGAAAAGCAGTTACCTGGAGGTAGGTAGAAAGCTATTATGTTGATAGATTTATTAGGGTTGATATGTAGGTGGGTAATTAGGGCTTCAATATCTGTTATTACTGGAGGGAGTAGGTTAAGTTTCTTAAGTCTGAAGTGGGTTTTGTAAAGAATAGCTGCACCACCACCACATTTGATAGGTCTATCAAGCCTGATAATATTGAAATCTGGGGACAGGATTTCCTGATCTTGGATATGTGGCTTTAATCAGGTTTCGGTTAGAACTGCTAAATTCATGTCAATGCTATTTTAGTCTAACAACCATGTACACCTTACTAATACCTCTGGTTTACCTCTTTCTCAAGGAGGGTGAGGCCAGTTAGTCCCTAGATAAATTTGAGAGCACTCCAGTTTTCCAGGTTTAATTTGAAGGAAGATATAGAATCACAATGTTTAACCTACAGAGGAAGTTACTTCCTAAGAAAGGAGATGTACTGGGTGATGAATCAATCTCTTCACTGTGTTCTGTTTATCTTCTGATGAAGGTTTAGGTCTCTGATTCTAGTGTTAGTTGAGCTGTCTCTCTTGTTGAGATATCAGAGCTCCAGGACCACCAGATCTGTAATGTTATGGTACAAAATGCACGAACCACCCCATACAAATCTAAAGACATACAGGCTGGAATTCAGAAAGGGATGCTACCAATGGAAAACCCTAGCTAGAGCTGCTGCCAGGGGTTGTATACCTTTCTGATTCAGAGACAGGCACCTCAGTGATTCTTTGTAGTCTGTAGGATCACTATAGTGGGCCATCTCCTTGACTTTGCAACATGCCAATAAGGCCTTCTGGGGGAGTGGCCTATGCTAATTAGTTATGTGTTCTCTCCTGAAAATGCCTGCAGTACGTGATTTATGCTGCAATTAACAGAATCTCTTGGCTGCATAAATTATCACAGCCAACCGTGTAGTTAACACGTCAAAAAATCTGTATTCCCCCATTATAGTGAATTGGAGAAAGCAGGTAAAAGGTAACATCAAGTAAGTATCTCCATGAAGGCAGTGGTGGGGGTTGTGTGCGTGTGTGTATGTATGTATGAGGCAGCATGTGTGTGAGTCTGCAGAGGTATGAGTGGTCTTGGTTGAGTGTGTGTGTGTGTGTGTGTGTGTGTGTGTGTGTGTGTGTGTGTGTGTGTGTGTTTGTGTATGAGTGAATGGTGCAAAAACACTCCACCACCAAAACAGCTTACAAAATTTGCAAAAAAAAACACACAAGAGACTGGAGAAGCGGTCACCATCCAGATTTACTATGCTCTTAGTACTTCGGCATCAAGCCTTCCAGGGAATAACTTCTCATAAGGATGGTACAGATTAAATACATTTCACTAAAACAATTAGTCAGTTACTCAGTTATACAATAATTAATTGTTCAGTGAGTCATAGTGATTTAAAGTGCATAAGCATCAAATAATGACACCAACTAATATATACGTAAACAGTATCTAATGAAACTACATAATATATAACTAATACATACTTAAACGGTATCTAATGAAACTACATAATATATAACTAATATATATTTAAACAGTATCTAATAAAACTACATAATATATAACTAATAAATACTTAAACAGTATCTAATGAAACTACATAATATATAACTGATATATACTTAAACAGTATCTAATGAAACTACATAATATATAACTGATATATACTTAAACAGTATCTAATGACACTACATAATATATAACTAATACATACTTAAACAGAATCTAATGAAACCACATAATATATAACTAATAGATACTTAAACAGTATATAATGAAACTATATAATATGTAACTAATATATATTTAAACAGTATCTAATGAAACTACATAATATATAACTAATACATACTTAAACAGTGGGCAGGATTCACGAAGTCTCCGTGTAAGAGTTACAAGGCTTACACGGAGGCTGCAGTTAAACGGTGTGACGTCAGCATGTCATGCATATGCATGAGGGCATGCTGAATCACACCTAAGGCTTACACAGTCCGTGGAAGACAGTAGGGGGCCTGTCCATAGGCCGAGCCCTGCAAACGAACACGCCCCCAGAAGAGTAAAAGTCCCGAAAGTAAACCCCCACGACAGAGTCCATGTAAATGTGAATAAACACAACACAACACATGCCCCCACAGACTATGAACATAAAATATATAAATGAACATGTTATATTTTTTTTTAAATTGTAAAGATGTTTGCTCGTGAGTGCACTTGTTTGCGCGGGCGTGCCCGTAGCTTAGCCACAGTTAGCAGTCAATGGAAAAGCATATAAGAACTACATATGCAAAGTAAGCCAAGAAGCAATAGCGTAGCGGTAGAGACATCGGCTGAAGAGCAGGCAGTCATGGTTCGAGTCCCCCCAACATAAATTTTTATTTTTAGTGAAATAAGCACAAAACAAGTCCCTGACATATATGTACACATATAAAATTATATTTTATGTAAAATGTAATGAAATGGGCCATATATTTTGAAGAAATGTGAGATAACAAAATAATAAAAAATGCCAGATGTGCCTATAGCTGAGCTACAGTTTAACAAGTTGAGTGTATCTGCCCGTAGGTGAGCAGTGGTTTAACAGGTGTAAAATGAGTGCCCGTAGGTGAGCAGTGGTTTAACAGGTGTAAAATGAGTGCCCGTAGGTGAGCAGTGGTTTAACATGCTGAAACTGTGTGCCCCTAGCTGAGCTGAGCGTAATATGCGTGCTGACAGCCAAATGAAGCGTAAACCAGTGTAACCCGTTTGCGTGGAGCTGCGCACAGCTCCAACAAGCTAACCGACGGGCAACGGTGAGCAAGCTGTAACAAAACTGCCTTTACACAGACACACCTCCTAGCCTGTGTAGACAGTCATAAAATATAAAAAGCAGTGGCCAGGTTCGAACCAAGGATACCATGCACCATAGTCAAGGTACTGAACCACTAAGCCATGACAGCTGCACTTAGAAATGCAGTAATAGCAAATATATAGGAATGAATAGAAAGAGGAGCATGACAAAGCAGGTTTTGTGAAGCTGATACAATTCCAAAATGGCCAATCACAGATAAGTGTGGGAAAAATGGCATATATAAGCCCCATAGGCGGGAATACACAGCATAACCGATTGTAGAACCAACTTGCAGCCAGAATGTCAGGTGTAGGTGAGGGTAGTTGCTTTCGAGCACAGAAGTGGGGCATTGAGGAGTCCAAATATATGGTTTGGCTCCTTGTCCACAATCATGAGGCCCAACTCATGCAGGGCCAGGTCCTGTGGGGAGCATATAGGGCTGAGGCGTGGGACCGGTTGGCTCATGATCTTACCAGTGCCACAGGGATACCAAGGACTGGTGAGCAGGCCCGTCACCACCATGCGGACCTGAAGGGACGGAAGCAGGACCAACTGAACCGTTGGATCCAGGAGGCCCGGCAAATGCCCAACGCCCCACTACTGAGTAAGTTACATCTAATTATTTATGTAAGAAATTAACCTAGCTGATATTATGGAGATGTGTATTCCAATATTACTTTATTTATATTACAGCTGCAGGTGTCCGTTCTGTGAACCGTAGAGCCTATGGCAATAGACTGGTGCAGTTGCACCACCAGGCAGGTCAGTAATCCTCTCCCTGTAACTGTAAATAAATATAAAAGTATGACAGTTAGCAAAAGAGTGCAGTGTAGTCACTAAGTAATAAAATGTGCAAGTAACAGTGTAAGAGGGTTTGCAAGTATTGCTTAAAAGTATTGTACAAC